>NC_057812.1:562830101-563130101 GCF_018294505.1 Triticum aestivum | reverse complement strand
ATTTGTTAATATGCAGTGTTAATTAGAGTACATTAGAGTAGGAAAACAACCACCTAATTCACAACAAACAGGACATCATGATGTTAATTAGCAACCCTGCCGTGTATGTATGTGTGGTTATTTTGATTTGCAGTGTTAAACCTAGCTTGGGTACTGAAACACTCAATTTGATTTTGGGGGAGGGGGCAGGGGAATAGCCCACTGTCAGACTCATATATGTGTCATATTAATTTTATTTAGTTGATATGTAGCAACGTGAACTGTTAATTAGAGCAGTGGCAATACAGAACACATTAGAGTAGCTTATTTGTTAATATGCAGTGTTAATTAGAGTACATTAGAGTATGTACATATTTAGTTATGCATTGTTAATTAGAGCAGTGCCAATAAAGGGCAAATTAGAGTACCTCATTTTGTAGTTATGCATTGTTAATTAGAGCAGTGCGAATAAAGGGCAAATTAGAGTAGCTTCATTTGTAGTTATGCATTGTTAATTAGAATAGTGCCAATAAGAGCAAAGTAAAGTATTTTTTGTTAATATGCAGTGTTAATTATAGCATATTACTGTGAACTTTTTTATAGTAATTATGCAATGTTAATTAGAATTGTTGTTTTATCTTGTTGTCTAGTTTGGACGATGCTATTTGGGAAGTTAGAATGCACTTCCATGAAAGAGACAACTTGGAGAGATCCCTCTGCATTTCAGACATCACATATCACAATTTGGTAGCATTAATAGAGACAGAGGGATATGGGCTGAATGACTACATTTACTTTGCGAGGGAGCCTGGTGTGGGTATTGAAGGATTGGTAGAAATTTTTGATGATGACAAGGTGGATGAAATGCTTGACCATATTGCTAATAAGGATCAGACTGTAGTGAATTTGACAGTGATTAGGGCCACTGATCCAAGACCTGCAGATTTGAATGCAGGCTATTTGTATGAGGAGCAGGTTCCTTTGAGTCAATTAGGAGAAAAACCTGTCTATGAAGTCAATCCTTCTGGAGTTCTATTCAGATCACCTGAGAAATCAAATAAATAGAGGCAGTCAGAGCCACTCCAGTTCTTTTCCACACAGCAGAGCACAAACATAGATATTTTTTTGCGGGGAAGAGCACAAACATAGATATTGCTATGGAGCAAGATGAGCAGGAGACACTAATGGAGCTAAAGAGGAGAACCAAGATTGAGAACTTTAGGAAACATAAGGAGGCATCTGAGCATGTTCAAATGGTTAAGCAAAAACTACCAGTTCTTCTAACTGAAGATGACTCTGATCTGGATGCAGATGAGGACTTTGTTAACAGGCTTAATGATTGGAGGAGGCATAGAGAGGACCCACTCCTTCATTTTGAAGGAGACACTGATGTGGATGAAGTGTATGGGGAAGATGAGGAAGAGGAGCAAGTGGAGCAGATGGAGCATGAGGAGGAGGAGCAGGTAGAGCAAGTGGAGGAGGATGAGCAGATGGAGCAACAACAGGAGCCAACAAAGAAGAAGGAAAAAAGAAAAGGGCCAACCAAGAGGTCACATTCAAGCTTGGAGCAAAGATTTGAGGATGTGTGGGTACCATCATCAGATGAGGAGTATGTAGGTGATTTGAAGCAGGAATATGATGATGAAGCTGAGAATGCACCTTTTATTCTGCCCAATGGAAGGAAGAGCAGAGCATATAAAGCAAAACCAAGAAAGTGGTATAGTGAAGAAAGAGAGAACCCAGAGGAGCAGTTCTGTAGAAATCTTTGTTTTCTTAATGTGTACCAATTTAGGAGAGCACTTCAGACATTTCACATAAGTCAGAATAGGAACTATGACTTCCACAAAAACTGCAATGATAGCATCATAGTTGTGTGCACTAATGTGAAATGTCCTTTCTACATTGCACCTTCTGTTATTGCAAATGAAACTACTTTTTGCATCAGAAAGGCTAATCTTCTGCACACATGCCCAGCAGTAGCAGAGAATACAAAGGTCACAGGAAAATGGGTGGCACACCAGTGTGAGGATATGCTGAGAATTGATATTGCCACACCAATCACCATAATAATGCAGAATTTGAAGAAGAAATATGGAGTAGAGATCTCAACCCATATGGCCTATAGGGCTAGGAAACAAGCATTGAAGGTTGTCCAAGGAGACCAGAGAGGTCAATACACTAGGATTAGAGATTATTTGCAGGCTATTTTAGACACAAACCCAGGAAGTAGATGTGTTGTGACCACTAAGCATTTGCCACAACACCCAAGCAAGAACCCAAGGTTCCATGGCCTGTTCTACTGTCTTAATGCTTGCAAAGAAGGGTTTTTAAATGGATGTAGGCCATTCATAGGTACATTGTGTTGTAACTTGTGTAGTGTTTTTGTTATTTGGCCACATTAAATACACTTTCTTCTCACATTTGTCACTTTGCAGGGGTAGATGGTTGTTTTATCAAGCTGTCAACAGGTCAGCAGATCCTTGCTGCAACGGGAAGGGATGGAAGCAACAACATATACCCTATAGCATTTGGAGTTGTTGACAAAGAGGACACAAACAGCTGGACCTGGTTCTTAACACAATTGAAAGATGCACTTGGTGGAGAAAGTGGAAAGTTTGGGTATTATACTATCATTTCTGATAGGCAGAAGGTAGACTTCTCTTCTCATATTTCTATTGTACTATTAATTTTTCATATGCACATTGCTTTGTGAACAATTCAAATGGACCAATATTTAGCTCTAGTTCATATTGTGTCAACAGGGCCTTTTAAATGCAGTAAACCATGTTTTCCCCAATTGTCCACAAAGATTCTGCCTTAGACACATTTATCAGAATTTCCAAACTGCTGGTTTTAGAGGTGATGAATTAAAGAAACACATGGATGCAGCTAGTTACTCTTATACTAAGAATGAACACCTAGCTGCAATGAATGATTTGAAAAGAGAGTGTAAGGAAACTTGGGCATGGCTTAATAAAGTACCAGTTGATACATGGGCTAGACATGCAATGGATTTTACCTGCAAGACTGACCTAGTTGTGAACAACATCAGTGAGGTGTTTAACAAAATGATCCTAGATGTTAGAGGGAAGCCAATAAAGACCATGCTGGAAGGAATTAGGACTAAATTGATGGTCAAATTTAACACCAATAGAACTAAGACAGAGACAGCAAATTGGAGATTTGCCCAACATATGCAGAGATGTTAAAGGAGGCAAAGTACAACTCAAGGTGGTGCCAATCTTTGATGGCTGGTCCTAACATTTACCAAGTTAGTAGTGGAGATAACACCTACTCAGTGAACTTGCTGCACAGAACATGTGGATGTAGGAAGTGGGATATGACTGCTATGCCTTGCAACCATGCAGTCTCTGCAATTGTGAAAGCTAAATTGCAACCTGAAGACTTTGTTGATGATTTATTCAAGAAGGAAATGTACCAAAAAGCATATGGCCATATCATATTTCCTGTCCCTGGTCCAAATCTGTGGCCAAGGACAAGAACTCAGGACATAGAGCCTCCAGTTTTCAGAGACAAAGTTGGGAAGCAACAAACAAAGAGGAGGAAAAACCAATTTGAGAAGCCAGCACCAAGAGATACATCTAGGATGTCATCCATTACTTGTAGCAACTGCAAACTTGTAGGGCACAGATACACTGTGTGCTCCAAGCCCTTGAAACCAGCTCTTGCTATGAGACAAAACCAGCATCAGGTTAGCTAAGCATATTTGTTTCTGTTTTTGTAGTTATGTCTCAATTGTAATTCATAGTTCATGATTGTTTCTATTTTTTAAATGCAGCCAAACAGGTCACATGCTTCTACTTCATCTACAGCTGCTGCACCAACAAGGAAGAGGCCATCTCCATGTACAGCAGATGTTGGGACTGCTCCTCCCAGGAAGAAAGTTGCACCTGCTGCAACTACACCTAGTGCTCCTCCCAGGAAGAAAGCTGCACCTGCTGCTAGTGCACCTACTGCTCCTCCCAGGAGGTCTCCCAGGAAGAATGCTACCCCAGCACCTACTGATCCTCCAAGGAGGTCTCCCAGGAAGAAAACTACCCCAGCTGGTGCATCTTCTACATCTGCTATAGGCCATAGGGGAACATTTCATGCTCCAAGACAGACTGGAAGGAAGAGGACAGTTTCCTACAAGATGAAAGAGTACCTTTATGCTTCTGGTAACTAGATGTTGCCTTTGTTGGCTGCTTGAATTTGATGCCCATGTTGGTTGCTGAATTTGATGCCTTTGTTGGCTGTTAAACTAGATGCCTTTGTTGGCTATTCAAGTAGATGCCTTTGTTGGCTGTTGAACTAGATGCCTTTGTTGGCAGGTTTGAACCAGATATTGAACTAGATGCCTTTGTTGGCTGCTTTGAACCATATGTTAAACTTGTTGCCTTTTGATGGTTGTTGAACTTCATGCTGGATGTTGATGGTAGTTGCACCTAAATGAGTAATAGTTGATGCCTTTTGATGGTTGTTGAACTTGAATGCATGATGTTGATGCTTGTTGAACTTGATGGTTGATGGTTGTTGAAATTGATGCATAAATGAGTCTAGGATGCCTCGACGTCGAAAAAACCACCTAAATGATTCTAGGGTGCCTCGATGTCAAAAGAACCACCAAAATGATTCTAGGGTGCCTCGACGTCGAAAAAACCACCTAAATGAGTCTAGGGTGCCACGACGTCGAAAAAACCACCTAAATGATTCTAGGGTGCCTCGACGTCGAAAAACCACCTAAATGAGTCTAGGGTGCCTCGACGTCGAAAAACCACCTAAATGAGTCTAGGGTGCCTCGACGTCGAAAAAACCACCTAAACGATTCTAGGGTGCCTCGACGTCGAAAAAACCACCTAAATGAGTCTAGGGTGCCACGAAAACACTTAAATGATTCTAGGGTGCCTCGACGTCGAAAAACCCCACCTAAATGAGTCTAGGGTGCCTCGACGTCGAAAAACCACCTAAATGAGTCTAGGGTGCCTCGACGTCGAAAAAACCACCTAAATGATTCTAGGGTGCCTCGACGTCGAAAAAACCACCTAAATGAGTCTAGGGTGCCTCGACGTTGAAAAAACCACCTAAATGATTCTAGGGTGCCTTGATGTCGAAAAAACCACCTAAATGAGTCTAGGGTGCCTCGACGTCGAAAAACCCACCTAAATGATTGTAGGGTGCTTCGACGTTGAAAAAACCACCTAAATGATTCTAGGGTGCCTCGACGTCGAAAAACCACCTAAATGAGTCTAGGGTGCCACGACGTCGACAAAACCACCTAAGTGAGTATAGGGCTATTTCAGATATACAAATCAACATCAAAATTCATCACATTCAGCATATTGGTAGATCCATACATAAGCAATACAGAACTAATTAGTATCATAATTGGGGGATCCATACATGACCATTACATAACTAATATGTAGCATAACTGGGAGATCCATACATGAACATTACATAACTAATAGGTAGCATAATTTGGAGATCCATACATGACTAATAAGTAGCATAATTGGGAGATCCATACATGACCATTACATAACTAATAAGGATATCCATACATGACCATAAACCCCATGACCATTACTGCCCAATGTGGCTCATTCATCTAAGATTGCCTTGATCCCATTCAGCTTGTCCTTGTCTGCTCCACAACCTTCTCAATCTCATCAATATGGGCCTGCAACTTAGTCTTCTCTTCAACAAGCTTCAACTTTATGTTCCTAATGACACTGGCTTGAGATACTGTCAGGTTCTTAACCATGTCATACTTCTCCTGGAGCTTGCTCTCATCAGGCTTCCTTTCCATCTGGGCCCTCCTCTCATTCTCATCCAAAAGGGCTTGAACATCTCCAACCAACTTGTCATAACTGGCCTATAGCTTGATCTTCTCTTGTGTCAGATTGTGAACAGCAAATGAGTTCATCAGGTTGTCCTCAGTCCTGTTTCTCTTGGACTCTTCATACACATCCCACAATTTGGACAATGCATTCTCCATTGTAGCTGGCCAAGATGGATCAACCCATTCAACTAGTCCATAGTTTTTACCATCCTGTTAAATTACAGTGTTAAACAACAAGATATGAGCTACATGCCAAGATGAGTTATTTACTAATAACAAGTAGGCACTCCAACCAGTACCAACAATTAGGCAATCTAAATAATGCGTGCTTACTAACTAAAAGCAACTAGGGCAGCAGTACTTAATAACAATTTTTAATAACTGCTTCCAACCCCATGCACATGCTTGACATATAAACAAACCTCACTTGTTCACACTGTCACATGCTGACATATTAACAAATGACCTCACTTATCAACACTGTCACATGCTGACATATTAATAAATGACCTCACTTATCCACACTGTCATATGCTCACATATAAACAAATGAACATGCCACAACACTCTGCACAGATGCTCACATAAACACAACGACTTCACTGAGCCAATAAGCATTGGGCACATATTTAAATAGCCTAACTAACAAGCCAGATCTGCTAAATACCAAAATAGGTACTCCCTCCGTTTTATTTAGTCTGCATATTAGGTTTGACCGAAGTCAAACTTTGCAAAGTTTCACTAAGTTTATAGAAAAATATATAAACATTTACCATAACAAATCTATATGATGTGAAAGTACATTCAATAATGAATCTAGTGGTATTGATTTTTTATTATATATGTTAATATTTTTGTTTATAAACTTAGTCAAAGTTTACAAAGCTTGACTTTGATCAAAGCTAATATGCGGACTAAATAAAAACGGAGGGAGTACTAAACAATGACCAAATGATTAGACCATAACAGCTAATTAGCAGAAATTTGACACATACCTTCACAGCACAGGCAAGGAACCTCCTGCCAGTATGGATGCCCTCGAAAGCAACAAGTCTTTCTGCTCGCTTCCGGTGTTCATGGCACAAAACATAATCTTTGCCCTCGAATACGGAGTCATCCATGGTAGCAGGGATCTGCACGTGCAAAGGAAAGCAAGAGATTTGGGAAGAAAACTTCAGATCTAGCCCAAGAGGAAAATCCCCAAATCCAAACCCTAACCCTATTTCTACCAACTCACTGCACGATGTCCTCGTCTGAACCTGAGGTTGCGTACTGGTAATACCTGCCATGTGAACCTTCACTGCTGCTAGAGTCCTCACTCCAGGAAACCATGGCGACACGGTGGCGGCGGCGGTCGGAGATGTGGACGTGTCGACGGCGGCGGTCGAAGATGTGGACGTGTTGACGGCGGCGAACGAGTGGGAGCAGAGAGCGCGAGCGAATGAGGGTTGTGGTGGGTGGGCTTGTAACGACTCGAGGGGAGGGACCGGTCAAAAGGGTTCCGACTCGAGCCGTCCCGCGCATGGCATCTCACGGCGTCTAACGAGTCAAACAGATGAACAGTTATGCCACGTCGACAAGTGCGGGTCCCACCTGTCATAATCCCACTTAAAACGAGCGATCCAAGCGACTTGTGGTTTTTGCAAAAAATTAGCCCCGGAATTAGTGTTTTTGGGCACAAAACTAGAGACTTGTGATTTCTGCAACCCTAGCCTTCAATGTCGATGTTTTTTGCAATTCACTCTATTTCCTTTGACTTTTTTAATCTTCACCCGGCTAATCACAGGGATGAGGCAACCAGTGTTGGAAATATGCCCTAGAAGCAATAATAAATTGATTATTATTATATTTCCTTGTTCATGATAATTGTTTATTATCCATGCTAGAATTGTATTGATAGGAAACTCAGATACATGTGTGGATACATAGACAACACCATGTCCCTAGTAAGCCTCTAGTTGACTAGCTCGTTGATCAATAAATGGTTATGGTTTCCTGACCATGGACATTGGATGTCATTGATAACGGGATCACATCATTGGGAGAATGATGTGATGGACAAGACCCAATCCTAAGCCTAGCACAAAGATCGTGTAGTTCGTATGCTAAAGCTTTTCTAATGTCAAGTATCATTTCCTTAGACCATGAGATTGTGCAACTCCCGGATACCGTAGGAGTGCTTTGGGTGTGCCAAACGTCACAACGTAACTGGGTGGCTATAAAGGTACACTACAGGTATCTCCGAAAGTGTCTGTTGGGTTGGCACGAATCGAGACTGGGATTTGTCACTCCGTGTGATGGAGAGGTATCTTTGGGCCCACTCGGTAGGACATCATCATAATGTGCACAATGTGATCAAGGAGTTGATCACGGGATGATGTATTACGGAACGACTAAAAGAGACTTGCCAGTAACGAGATTGAACAAGGTATCAGGATACCGACGATAGAATCTCGGGCAAGTATCGTACCGCTAGACAAAGGGAATTGTATATGGGGTTGATTAAGTCCATGACATCGTGGTTCATCCGATGAGATCATCGTGGAGCATGTGGGAGCCAACATGGGTATCCAGATCCCGCTATTGGTTATTGACCAGAGAGTTATCTCGGTCATGTCTGCATGTTTCCCGAACCCATAGGGTCTACACACTTAAGGTTCGATGACGCTAGGGTTATAGGGAATAGATATACGTGGTTACCGAATATTGTTTGGAGTCCCGAATGAGATCCCGGACATCACGAGGAGTTCCGAAATGGTCCGGAGGTAAAGATTTATATATGGGAAGTCATCATACAGTCACCGGAATAATTCGGGGTTACCGGTATTGTACCGGGACCACCGGAGGGGTTCTAGGGGTCCACCGGGAGGGTCCACCTGCCCCGGAGGGCCCTATGGGCTGTATGTGGAGAGGGACCAGCCCCTTAGTGGGCTGGGCGCCTCCCCCCTTAGGGCCCATGCGCCTAGGGTTTGGGGGAACCCTAAAGGGGGGGCGCTCCCCTTGGCTGCCGCCCCCTTCTCAGATTGGATCTGAGGGGGCCGGCCCCCTCTCCCTTGCCCCTATATATATGTGGGGGGTGGGAGGGCAGCCGCACCCAAGTCTTGGTGCAGCCCTTCCCCTCTCCCAAGTCCTCCTCTTCTCCCGTGGTGCTTGGCGAAGCCCTGCAGGATTGCCACGCTCCTCCACCACCACCACGCCGTCGTGCTGCTGCTGGATGGAGTCTTCCCCAACCTCTCCTTCTCCCCTTGCTGGATCAAGGCGTAGGAGACGTCACCGGGTTGTATGTGTGTTGAACGCGGAGGTGTCGTCCGTTCGGCACTAGGATCTCCGGTGATTTGGATCACGACGAGTACGACTCCTTCAACCCCGTTCTCTTGAACGCTTCCGCATAGCGATCTACAAGGGTATGTAGATGCACTCTCCTTCCCCTCGTTGCTGGTTTCTCCATAGATAGATCTTGGTGACACGTAGGAAAATTTTGAATTTCTGCTACATTCCCCAACAACCGGGCCAGGCAGACACTTTCCTTTTCAGGACGCAAACCAAACAACTACCAGGCGGCTACAGGGAGCATCCAGGCCACGCATAGAGTGTGGATGCTAACCAAACTCATGAGTAATTCGCGTGCAGTGCAGTTTCCACATGTCCCTCAAACATTTTTCTAATACAGTACAGATGGCAAGCGCTCATATATTTGCGCATATACCCACCCTTATGAACGCACACATGCACACCCTACCTATATGAGCACCTTCGAGAGACTGACCCGGCATATCATATTGAGATTTTACGAAGTCACCGTAGGTGCTTCGTAGTCGACAGAAATGTCTCCTCGCACTGAACGCGCATCATCGAAAATTCTGAAATAAATCCAGAATAAATGCGAGCACCAAAACTTAAACCCTGTTAGGCTGGTGATACCACTGTCCATCTAACCATCCAACCATTGGTTGTCTCACCCCCAAACATGTCACTACGTAAACATTTCGCCCTTCTTAATGAAAAGGCGGTGTTCTTGCCGATTAATAAGAGAAAAGCAGGTTGCCACTCTCGCCCCTCAAGGTAACGTGTGTGTAAGAGAGAGAGAGAGAGAGAGAGAGTAAGGTCGAAAATGCACTAAATTGGCGCCACCATCCAAATCCACAAATTACAGAGAATGTGTGTCACGACACAAAGACTACAACCAGAGCAACCACAAAAATTAGCTGGGGTCACCCTCTCCTCTTATTGCTGCCCAACGGCGTGACACTCTTCCTCATTATAGGTGAGTTAGATGTCTCCTTTGGAAATGCGCTTGAGTTGGCACATGATTACGAGGAGTTCCAGAGTGATGGTGATTGGAACATCACTTTATGTCTAGGGTGAAAACTATTATCTGGCCTTGATAAGTTGGACTCGAAAACATCAAACTTTTTCCATTACCATGTTGAATGTATTGTCTCCATGTTGATGTTCCAGTCTTGATTGGTTGGTCTCGATATCATGAATGCAGGCCGTTGTCCTGATCGTCTTGGCTAGATGCGGTGACAAGGGCGCTAGTGCATTATGCCTCTTGAAGGTGTTGACGTCAAAGAAAATGACCTAGTCATAGGTGTTTACTTCATACTTATAGTGGTTTTTCTCTGGTATACTATTAAGAAAAACCCTATAGGTAGACACTTAACAGTGGCACGGGGTAAGTGAGCCGCGCTACTGCTAAGTAGCAGTAGCACGGGGTCAAACCCAGTGTTGCAGGTGAAGATTAGCAGTAGCGTGGGTTCAACACACCAGCGCTACTACTAAGTGGTCCTCATCGTGCCCCTAGGGGCTGGCCACAGTAGTGGCGGGGGTTATAAAAGCCTCCGCTACAAGTAACTAGATAGTAGTAGCGTTGGCTTTATAACATGCACTGCTATTGTGGATACACGGGCCGAGCTCTCGGGCCCCGCCTAGCAGCATCGCCTATTATGTGTCTCGCGCTACAGCTAATGGGCTTAGCAGGAGCGCGTGAACCCGTGCCCCGCTCTATTGCTAAGCCACCCTTATCCTCTCCCTGTCGCCCATTCCTCACTCTCCCTCTCCTCACTCTCTCTCCCTCTCTCATCGTCACGTCTCCTCCTCCTCCCGTCGTCGCCGCATTGCTGCCGTCCCCACCATCCCCAGCCTTGGTAAGCCTCCACCCTCCTCCCTCCTCCTGCCGCCTCCTCTTTATGCCTAGTAGTGTTTGCTGCTTATAATCTCAAATGATTGCTAGTAGAAGTATCCATAATTTTAAGATAAATGAGAAAATTTATATGAATGCAACAGAAAATGTTCTTTCATATGTCACATATCAAAAAATAACGTGACTTGGAATAGTTTTGAAGAGTTTCAAAAAATGGTCTTTGAATAGGAAGGACGGAGTTTGGAATTTAGTTTTGGACATTTATGTAATTTTAAGTAAATGGTTTCTTCCTAAATAATGAAAATGAGCTTTAGGCAGTACCAAAGTTTTCAATTGAAGGAGCTTTAGGCAGCATTGGTAACAAATCCAAACCATTCAATAAATGAACTCTGCTCATTATCAATAATAGCTTTGAAGAATTTCAAAAGTAAGTTTCTCAATAAACCAAGTTTCTCACTAAAAACATATTAGTTGATCAACCTTTGGACAAATGCATAAAAACATTTACTGCCAATGTGACCACATCGTTCAGTTAATATTTTGAACAAAAAGGACTTCTTGTTCATTATTTCCAATGTAGAGCATTCAACTTCTCCATGTAAAATTTATGTGTCTTTGAACTTAGAAGTTTGAAAATACTATTAAAGCATTCTTTTTAGGACATTTTATAAAAGTACTAAGAAATGTATTGTACACAATGAAACTACAATTTTAGTACATATATGACACCAATATTGGCTAATGCATATATGACGCAGATATTGACTGCTGACACAATTCTCAGGTTTGTTGTTGTAGGCAGATGTATATTATTTCTGTTGCAAGATATTTGAAGGCCACCATGAGAACATCTCTAGCAGCACAACTAGTTCAATTTGAGGTAAAATCTACACATTTGTAGTAGCACATGCCTACATATATGACCCAGGTAGTGGCTAATGAGTGAACACAAGAAAATTCTCACTCTGATTAAGTAGAGTGTCATGTCCATACAATTATCGAAAATGCTCAATCTTCACATTGTTTAAGATGTATTTGTTGGTGCTGGAATGTTGGTGTTGGTGTATTTTTTGGTGTTGGAATGCTGGTGTTCAAGAACATGCCACATATTTCTTCTATCATTTATTATGATTTTGTAGGGAACACCTCTGAGTGGCCTATGTTTTGCCGAAATGTTGATTCATTTCCGTTCTGGCAAATTTCAGGCGCTCGATATGTTCTATTTTAGCAAAGATCATGCCAAAGTTTTTCCTAGATTTTAGCATGACTTGTGTGATACGTCTCCAATGTATTTATAATTTTTGATTATTCCATGCTATTATTGTATCAATCTTAGATGTTTTGTATACACTTTCAAGCAATTATATATCGTTTTGGGCACTAACCTATTAACTTAGTGCCTAGTGCCAGTTGCTGTTTTTGCCCGTTTTTGTTTTTTCAGACTATCAGTACCAAATGAAGTCCAAATGCCACGAAACTTTTTAGAGATTTTTTTTCTAGAAATAAGAGACCCTGGAAGCTTCGAGAGGGGACGAGAAGATGGAGCAGTGGCCCACGAGGCACCAGGGCGCGCGCCGGTGGCTTGTGGCGCCCATGTGGCTTCATTTGACCTAACTCCGCCTCTATAAATTCTCTAAAATATGGAAACCAACAGAGGATTCCATGAAATACTTTTTCTGCCGCCGCAAGTTCTTGTCTAGACAGATCCTATCTGGAGGCCTTTTTCGGCACTCTACCGGAGGGGGATTCGATCACAGAGGGGCTCTACATCATCCTTTCCGCCCTTCTGATGATACATGAGTAGTTTACCATAGACCTACGGGTCCATAGTTAGTAGCTAGATGGCTTCTTCTCTCTATTTGATCTTCAATACAATGTTCTCCTTGATGTTCTTGGAGTTCTATCCGATGTAATCACTTTTTGCGGTGTGTTTGTTGGGACCCGATGAATTGTGAGTTTATGATCAGATCTATCCATGAATATTAACTGAGTTTTCTCTGAACTCTTTTATGCATGATTGTTATAGCTTCGTATTTCTCTCTGATCTATTGATTTGGTTTGGCCAACTAGATAGATTTATCTTGAAATGGGAGAGGTCCTTTGTAATGGGTTCGATCTTGCGGTGCTCAATCCCAGTGACAGAAGGGGACATGACACGTATGCATCGTTGCTATTAAGGGTAAAAAGATGGGGTTTATTCATACATGAGTTTATCTTGTCTACATCGTGTCATCTTGCTTAAGGCGTTACTCCATTTTTTATGAACTTAATACACTAGATGCATGTGTTGGGGAACGTAGTAATTTCTAAAAATTTCCTACACACAAACAGGATCATGGTGATGCATAGTAATGAGAGGGGAGAGTGTTGTCCACATACCCTCGTAGACCGAAAGCGGAAGCGTTAACACAACGCGGTTGATGTAGTCGTATGTCTTCACGATCCGACCGATTCAAGTACCGAACGTATGACACCTCCGAGTTCAGCACACATTCAGCTCGATGACGTCCCGCGAAGTCTGATCCAACAGAGCTTCACGGGAGAGTTCCGTTAGCACGATGGCGTGGTAACGATGATGATGTTGCTACCGACGCAGGGCTTCGCCTAAGCACCGCTACGATATGACTGAAGTGGAATATGGTGGAGGGGGGCACCACACACGGCTGGAATAGATCAATAGATCAACTTGTGTGTCTAGAGGTGCCCCCTGCCCCCATATATAAAGGAGCAAGGGGGAGAGGCGGCTGGCCAGGGAGGGCGCGCCAAGGGGGGAGTCCTACTCCTACCGGGAGTAGGACTCCTCCTTTCCTAG
The DNA here is from genome assembly GCF_018294505.1 of Triticum aestivum. NCBI lineage: Eukaryota > Viridiplantae > Streptophyta > Magnoliopsida > Poales > Poaceae > Triticum > Triticum aestivum. The sequence continues at coordinate 563,116,325 of NC_057812.1, read as the reverse complement.
TAGGAGTAGAAGAAGGGGGGAAGGAGGAGGTGGAGAGAAGGAAGGAGAGGGGGGCCGCTGCCCCCTTGCCTTGTCCAATTCAGACTGGGGCAAGGGGGGCCGCGTGCCACCTCTTGGCCGCCCTCTCTCTTCTCCACTAAGGCCCAATAGGCCCATTACTTCCGCGGGGAGGGTTCCGGTAACCCCCGGTACTCCGGTAAAATCCCGATTTCACCCGGAACACTTCCGATATCCAAATACAAGCTTACATTGTATCAATCTTTATGTATCGACCATTTCGAGACTCCTCGTCATGTCCGTGATCATATCCGGGACTCCGAACTACCTTCGGTACATCAAAACACAAAACTCATAATATCGATCGTCATCTAACTTTAAGCGTGCGAACCCTACGGGTTCGAGAACTATGTAGACATGACCGAGACATGTATCTGGTCAATAACCAATAGCAGAACCTGGATGCTCATATTGGCTCCTACATATTCTATGAAGATCTTTATAGGTCAAACCGCATAACAACATACGTTGTTCCCTTTGTCATCGGTATGTTACTTGCCCGAGATTCGATTGTCGGTATCTCAATACCTAGTTCAACCTCGTTACCGGCAAGTCTCTTTACTCATTTCGTAATACATCATCCCGCAACTAACTCATTAGTTACAATGCTTGCAAGGCTTATAGTGATGTGCATTACCGAGTGGGCCCAGAGATACCTCTCCGACAATCGGAGTGACAAATCCTAATCTCGAAATACGCCAACCCAACAAGTACCTTTGGAGACACCTGTAGAGTACCTTTATAATCACCCAGTTACGTTGTGACGTTTGGTAGCACACAAAGTGTTCCTCTGGTAAACGGGAGTTGCATAATCTCATAGCCATAGGAACATGTATAGGTCAAGAAGAAAGCAATAGCAGAATACTAAATGATCAAGTGCTAAGCTAACGGAATGGGTCAAGTCAATCACATCATTCTTCTAATGATGTGATCCCGTTAGTCAAATGACAACTCATGTCTATGGCTAGGAAACATAACCATCTTTGATCAACGAGCTAGTCTAATAGAGGCATACTAGTGACACTCTGTTTGTCTATGTATTCACACAAGTATTATGTTTCCGGTTAATACAATTCTAGCATGAAGAATAAACATTTATCATGATATGAGGAAATAAATAATAACTTTATTATTGCATCTAGGGCATATTTCCTTCAGTCTCCCACTTGCACTAGAGTTAATAATCTAGATTACACAGTAATGATTCTCACACCCATGGAGCCTTGGTGCTGATCATGTTTTTCTCGTGGAAGAGGCTTAGTCAATGTGTCTACAACATTCAGATCCGTATGTATCTTGCGAATCCCTATGTCTCCCACGTGGACTTGATCCGGGATGGAGTTGAAGCGTCTCTTGATGTGCTTGGTTCTGTTGTGAAATCAGGATTCCTTTGCCAAGGCAATTGCACTAGTATTGTCACAAAAGATTTTCATTGGACCCGGTGCACTAGGTATGACACCTAGATCAGATATGAACTCCTTCATCCAGACTTATTCATTTACTGCTTCCGAAGCAGCTATGTACTCCGCTTCACATGTAGATCCCGCCACAACGCTTTGTTTAGAACTGCTCCAACTGACAGCTCCACCATTTAATATAAACACGTATCCAATTTGCAATTTAGAATCGTCCGGATCAGTATCAAAGCTTGCATCAACATAACCATTTACGATGAGCTCTTTGTCACCTCCATAAACGAGAAACATATCCTTAGTCCTTTTCACATATTTCAGGATGTTCTTGACCGATGTCCAGTGATCCACTCCAGGATTACTTTGGTACCTCCCCGCTAGACTGATAGCAAGGCACACATCAGGTCTTGTACACAGCATTGTATACATGATAGAGCCTATGGCTGTAGCATAGGGAACATCTTTCATTTTCTCTCTATCTTCTGAAGTGGTCGGGCATTGAGTCTTACTCAATTTCACACCTTGTAACATAGGCAAGAACCCTTTCTTTGCCTAATCCATTTTGAACTTCTTCAAAACTTTGTCAAGGTATGTGCTTTGTGAAAGTCCAATTAAGCGTCTTGATCTATCTCTATAGATCTTGATGCCCAATATGTAAGCAGCTTCACCGAGGTCTTTCATTGAATTTTTTTTATTCAAGTATCCTTTTATGCTATCTAGAAATTCTATATCATTTACAATCAACAATATGTCATCCACATATAATATTAGAAATGCTATAAAGCTCCCACTCACTTTCTTGTAAATACAGGCTTCTCCAAAAGTCTGTATAAAACCATATGCTTTGATCACACTATCAAAACGTTTATTCCAACTCCAAGAGGCTTGCACCAGTCCATAAATGGATCGCTGGAGCTTGCACACTTTGTTAGCTCCCTTTGGATCGACAAAACCTTTAGGTTGCATCATATACAACTCTTCTTCCAGAAATCCATTCAGGAATGTAGTCTTTACATCCATTTGCCAAATTTCATAATCATAAAATGTAGCAATTGCTAACATGATTCGGACGGACTTAAGCATCGCTACGGGTGAGAAGGTCTCATCATAGTCAACTCCTTGAACTTGTCGAAAACCTTTTGCAACAAGTCGAGCTTTGTAGACAGTAACATTACCGTCAGCGTCTGTCTTCTTCTTGAAGATCCATTTATTCTCGATGGCTTGCCGATCATCGGGCAAGTCAACCAAAGTCCACACTTTGTTCTCATACATGGATCCCATCTCAGATTTCATGGCCTCAAGCCATTTTGCGGAATCTGGGCTCATCATCGCTTCCTCATAGTTCGTAGGTTCGTCATGGTCTAGTAACATGACCTCCAGAATAGATTACCATACCACTTTGGTGCGGATCTCATTCTGGTTGACCTACGAGGTTCGGTAGTAACTTGATCTGAAACTTCATGATCATCATCATTAGCTTCCTCATTAATTGGTGTAGGTGTCACAGGAACCGGTTTCTGTGATAAACTACTTTCCAATAAGGGAGCAGGTACAATTACGTCATCAAGTTCTACTTTCCTCCCATTCACTTCTTTCGAGAGAAACTCCTTCTCTAGAAAGGATCCAAATTTAGCAACAAAAGTCTTGCCTTCAGATCTGTGATAGAAGGTGTACCCAACAATTTTCTTTGGGTATCCTATGAAGACACATTTCTCCAATTGGGTTCGAGCTTATCAGGTTGAAGCTTTTTCACATAAGCATCGCAGCCCCAAACTTTTGAGAAATGACAACTTTGGTTTCTTGCCAAACCACAGTTCATAAGGCGTCGTCTCAACGGATTTCGATGGTGCCCTATTTAACATGAATGCAGCCGTCTCTAAAGCATAACCCCAAAATGATAGCGGTAAATCAGTAAGACATCATAGATCGCACCATATCTAGTAAAGTACGATTACGACGTTCGGACACACCATTATGTTGTGGTGTTCCGGGTGGCATGAGTTGCGAAACTATTCCGCATTGTTTCAAATGTAGACCAAACTCATAACTCAAATATTCTCATCCACGATCAGATCGTAGAAACATTATTTTCTTGTTACGATGATTTTCCACTTCACTCCGAAATTCTTTGAACTTTTCAAATGATTTAGACTTATGTTTCATTAAGTAGATATACCCATATCTGCTCAAATCATCTGTGAAGGTGAGAAAATAACGATACCCGCCGCGAGCCTCATCATTCATTGGACCACATACATTAGTATGTATGATCTCCAACAAATCTGTTGCTCTCTCCATTGTACCGGAGAACGGTGTTTTAGTCATCTTGCCCATGAGGCATGGTTCACAAGTACCAAGTGATTCATAATCAAGTGTTTCCAAAAGTCCATCAGTATGGAGTTTCTTCATGCGCTTTACACCAATATGACCTAAATGGCAGTGCCACAAATAAGTTGCACTATCATTATCAACTCTGCATCTTTTGGCTTCAATATTATGAATATGTGTATCACTACTATCGAGATTCAACAAAAATAGGCCACTCTTCAAGGGTGCATGACCATAAAAGATATTACTCATATAAATAGAAGAACCATTATTCTCTGATTTAAATGAATAACCATCTCGCATCAAACAAGATCCAGATATAATGTTCATGCTCAACATTGGCATGAAATAACAATTATTTAGGTCTAAAACTAATCCCAAAGGTAGATGTAGAGGTAACATGCCGACTGCGATCACTTCGACTTTGGAACCATTTCCCACACGCATCGTCACCTCGTCCTTAGCCAATCTTCGCTTAATCCATAGTCCCTGTTTCGAGTTGCAAATATTAGCAACAGAACCAGTATCAAATACCCATGTACTACTGCGAGCATTAGTAAGGTACACATCAATAACATGCATATCACATATACCTTTGTTCACCTCGCCATCCTTCTTATCCGCCAAATACTTGGGGCAGTTCCGCTTCCAGTGACCAGTCTGCTTGCAGTAGAAGCACTCAGTCTCATGCTTAGGTCCAGACTTGGGTTTCTTCTCTTGAGCAGCAACTTGTTTGCTGTTCTTTTTGAAGTTCCCCTTCTTCTTCCCTTTGCCTTTTTTCTTAAAACTGGTGGTCTTGTTGACCATCAACACTTGATGCTCCTTCTTGATTTCTACCTCCGCAGCCTTTAGCATTGCGAAGAGCTCGGGAATTGTCTTATTCATCCCTTGCATATTATAGTTCATCACAAAGCTCTTGTAGCTTGGTGGCAGTGATGGAAGAATTCTGTCAATGACACTATCATCCAGAAGATTAACTCCCAGTTGAATTAAGTGATTGTTATACCCAGACATTTTGAGTATATGTTCACCGACAGAACTATTCTCCTCCATCTTGCAGCTGTAGAACTTATTGGAGACTTCATATCTCTCAATCCGGGCATTTGCTTGAAATATTAACTTGAACTCCTGGAACATCTCATATGCTCCATGACGCTCAAAACATCGTTGAAGTCCCAGTTCTAAGTCGTAAAGCATGGCACACTAAACTATCGAGTAGTCATCAGCTTTGCTCTGCCAAACGTTCCTAACGTGTGGTGCTGCTCCTACAGTAGGTCTGGCACGTAGCGGTGCTTCCAGGACGTAATTCTTCTGTGCTGCAATGAGGATAATCCTCAATTTATGGACCCAGACCGTGTAATTGCTACCATCATCTTTCAACTTTGCTTTCTAAAGGAACACATTAAAATTTAACGGAACAACAACACAGACCATCTATCTACAACAACATAGACAAGCAAGATACTATCAGGTACTAAGTTCATGATAAATTTAAGTTCAATTAATCATATTATTTAAGAACTCCCACTTAGATAGACATCCCTCTAATCATCTAAGTGATCACGTGGTCCAAATCAACTAAACCATGTCCGATCATCACGTGAGATGGAATAGTTTCAATGGTGAACAACATTATGTTGATCATATCTACTATATGATTCACGCTCGACCTTTCGGTCTCAGTGTAACACCCACAATGCGGCTATATCTCCCACGTGTCGGGGCATGACTTAGAGGCATAGCTGCATGGTAGGCCTATCGCAAGAGGGGTAATCTTCACACATCCCATGTGCTGAATAAGAAAGGGGTAAAGAGTTGGCTTACAATCTCCACTTCACACAAATACATAAGTAGTTCATACATCATCCATAACACAATCAAGGTCTGACTACGGAACCAAAATAAAAGAAGACAACCCCAATTGTTAGATCCCCGATCGTCCCAACTGGGCTCCACTACTAATCAACAGGAAACGAAACAAAACAACGATCAAGATCTTCATCGAGCTCCAACTTGAGCTGGGTTGCGTCAATTGCATTGCTATCATCGGCACCTGCAACTGTTTGGAAGTATTTGTGACTCATGAGGACTCAACAATTTCACACCCACGAGATCAAGACTATTTAAGCTTATGGGTAGGAAAGGGGTAATGTGGTGGAGCTGCAGTAAGCACTAAGCATATATGGTGGCTAACATACACAAATGAGAGCGAGAAGAGAAGCAACGCAATGGTCGTGAAGCTAGAAGTGATCAAGAAGTGATCCTGAATCTACTTACGTTCAACCATAACACAAGAACCGTGTTCACTTCCCGGACTCCGCCAAGAAGAGACCATCACGGCTACACACGCGGTTGATTCATTTTAATTAAGTTAAGTGTCAAGTTCTCTACAATCGGACGTTAACAAATTCCCATCTGCCACATAACCGCGGGCACGTTTTTCGAAAGTTCAAAACCCCATAGGGGTGTCCCAACTTAGCCCATCACAAGATCTCACAGTCAACGGAGGATATTCCTTCTCCCAGGAAGACCTGATCAGACTCGGAATCTCGGTTACAAGACATTTCGACAATGGTAAAACAAGACCAGCAAAGCCCCCCGATGCACTGACATCCCGATAGGAGCTGCACATATCTCGTTCTCAGGGCAACACCGGATGAGACATCTTACGAGTAAAACCAAACCTCAAGTTTCCCCGAGGTGGCCCCGCAGTCTACTCGGTTCGGACCAACACTAAGAGAACCACTGGCCCGGGGGGGGGGGTTAAAATAAAGATGACCCTCGGGAGTGAGACTCCCAAGGGAAAAGTAGGTGGTGGTGAGGCAAATGGTAAAACCAAGGTTGGGCCTTGCTGGAGGAGTTTTATTCAAAGCGAACTATCAAGGGGTTCCCAAAACACCCAACCGCGTAAGGAACACAAAATCATGGAACATAACACCGGTATGACGGAAACTAGGGTGGCAAGAGTGGAACAAAACACCAGGCATAAGGCCGAGCCTTCCACCCTTACCAAGTATATAGATGCATTATAGTAAAAAGATATAATATTGATATCCCAACAATATCCATGTTCCAAACATGGAACAAACTTCATCTTCACCTAAAACTAGCAACACTATAAGAGGGGCTGAGCAAAGCGGTAACATAGCCAAACAACGGCTTGCTAGGCAAGGTGGGTTAGAAGCTTGACATGGCAATATGGGAGGCATGATATAGCAAGTGGTAGGTAACGCGACATAGCAAAAAGAGCGAGCAACTAGCAAGCAAAGATAGAAGTGATTTCGAGGGTATGGTCACCTTGCCCGAGATCCTACAAGGAAGACGAACGGGTCCATGAAGAAGATAAATGGACGTAGTCGAACGAATCCTCACAACTCCGGAACGGAACCGAAGCTAACGAGGGAAGCAACCCGGAAAGAAGCAAACAACATAGTAAACAACCATCACATCAACATGGCATGATGCACAACTAAGTATGATGCATGTCCGGTTAAATATGCATGGCATGGCAAAGTGCACAAACAAAACTACAAGTTAAGTGGAGCTCAATATGCAACGAGATGCATATTGACAAAACACCACATCCTTTTATTTAGTTCGCTCTTGGTTATGTACTCAACAATATTAAATGTTGTTAACCATGGCAAGGGGTGAGGCATATGAAAACTACCTATGTAGGCAAGTTTAAATGAGGCTGGAACAACAAACAACAAGTCCGGAAACTCCTCATGTGCATATTTTAGGTTGGGTACTGTTCTGCCCTAAACCATATTTTAGAGTTGTTAAACATGCAAAGTAATGCCACCATGTTAAACTATGCATTTTTCTACCCCATTTACATATAAAGTTTATTAAATTTGGAGCTACAGTTATTTAGTTAAGAAATAAATTATTTTAACATGTTATTTAAGCAAATTAATGCAAACAACAGTTTAAACATTTTAAACATGCAAGAAAGTTGGATATTGTGAAACTAGATGAAATTCTAGTCATTTTACATATATAAATTGTTTTAATATGATGCACCGTTTGAGAGATATGATATGCATGAACAACAAGGGGTTTTCTGTAAAACAATCGTCTCTGGAATAATTAGGAAATTCGCAGATCTAGAAAAAAATGAACGGTCCGAAACAGAGGCGGACTGGGCCTCACCAGAGGGGCTCAGCCCAGGTAGGCGAGGTAGGCCGGCGGTTGCGTGGCTGGGCCTTGGAGGCCGAGCGGGCCCACCAGGGCGATGGGGCGGCATGGACGTCATCCTCGTCTCGCTCTCGCATGAGCAGAGGGGCCGACGGCGTGGCTTGTGCGGCGAACGACGGCAAGGAGGAGCGGAGGCGGCCCCGGAGGTGCGGATCCGGATGGGATCCGCCTGATCTGTCCGTCTCTGACGGCGGTGGTGGAGATCCGGCGACGGTGAGCTCGGACGCCATGGCGGATCATGCGAGGCCGGGAGAGGGAGAGGCCATGAGAGAGAGATCGAGACAGATAGGGAAAAAGAGGAGGGCGGGGATGTGGTCGGACCTGGAGGAACTCCGGTGAGGAAGGTCCCCGGCGGGCGGCGCTGCTGGCGCAGGCAGAGGTAGGCAGCGGCGTAGCGGAGGCAAGGGTGCGTCGGCGCGAGGCGCTTGCAGGCAGGGGCGCTCGGGAGGAGCTCGGGCCCAGATGGGCTCAGGGCGGGCTCTAGATGGGCCCTGAGGGCCACGGAAGGTGGAGGGAGGCAGGAAGACGTGGAGGCGCCCGGTTAGTCGGGGCGCCAGCGCTGGCGGCGGCTGGCCATTGGCAGCGCGCCAAGTGGTGGAGAGGAGGTTGGCCGGGCACGGAAATTGAGGTGGGTGCGGCGGCTGGAAGGTGGAGGTGGCGGCAGTGGGTTGGGGGGCACGGAAAATAAGGAAGGGAGGAAGGAATGTCCAGAATTGGAAGGGGGGTCTCCTTTTATAGGGAGGGTTAGGGTTTGTGGGGATTTGTGGGGTTTCCGGAACCTCCGTTGACGATTCGATGACTCCGGCGAGAGGGGGAGTTCCGGTGGGTGATGGTGGGTTGTGCAAGTGGACTAGTGGGCTGAGAAGAGAGGAAGATGGGCAGCCCGACACATGTTTCCGTAGACCGAAAATGTCCGACGTTTGACTGACTATATTGTTGCTATAGTTATCCGTTGGGGCATCAAATGCACTCGAATGCGATGAAATTTGATAGGCGGTCTACCTACACTAAAATAAGACCGCACTTCAACCCATTCCGAGAAAATTTTCCGGCCACTTATAAAATAATATTTCGGACATGCCGCGGGCGCGTGCGAGTGTGGTTGGACTCAGAACGGACAGCGGAGAGAATGGGGGGACCCGGGCGGATGCAAGTTTTGAAAACATGATGATGCAATGCACATGATGACATGGCAAGATGCGACACACAAGCAAATGACAAGGCAACAACAACGAATAACTGGAAGACACCTGGCGCATCGGTCTCGGGGCGTTACAACACTCCACCACTACGAGAGGATCTCGTCCCGAGATCTAGGATGGCACCGGAGGGAAACAGAAGAGGAAGAGAAGAGGTAAAACTAAGTTGCTTCTTGACAAAAGAGTGAAACCAATGAACCTTGAGAGGTTGAACAAATCGAAAGAAAGAATACAACAAAGATGAACAAAGTTGAAAACACTCCGTTAGAAAAGAGGAACAAAGAACCTTACTAGAACCTTGTAGGTTGAAAGACATAAGAAAAAGGGTTGCAATGGACAAGAAGTACATGCAAGCACTCCGGTAGAAACGAGATGTACAAGAAACGATAAAGATCAATTACGACAACACTCCGGATGGAAATGGAAGGCAATAATATGAACTTGGCAAAATAAAAGCACTTGGATGAGACTTCGGTTAGAAGAGGAATGATAGACACAACGCTCCGGTTCAAACAAGATAGAGAACGAATAAGAATGATATAATTTGGGCAGCACTCCGACTGTAAATGGAAGGAATTGAACATGAACTTGGGAAGATTGGATGGTACTTGATGAAATCAACAACACACTACCTCCGGAACTATTGAAAGAATGGCACAAGGGGTAAGAAATATTTCAGACGACACTCCAGTTGAGAAGGAGGCAAACCTTGATAAGATGAGAGAACTTGAATGAAGGACACGACACCCCGGTTGAATGGATAAGAAAAAGGAAAGAACATGATCTTCACAATTCGAGATGATGAGTGAAAAGAGCAACATCACAATGCCTTCGGAAGAAATAATGTAAGATAGATCATTAGAATAAAAGAATGGAGAAGAAAATGCCAACTTCTGCCACAAATGAGTTTGGAGAGCACCCTTCCAAGAAGGTTATAACGGAGTTGTTGGAAAACCAAAAACGAAATGAATAAACTTGTAGTGGGCTTATGGAAAAGTTCTCAAAATTATGAGGTAACAACCTGCCACTCATGGGAAAAAGATTTGATTTATAGCTAGAAAAGATTGAAAACTTCTTCCACCAAGATGATAGAGAGATAACTTGGATCATTGTCAAGCACCACAATAGCCACATTCCTTAGGGAAGGCTTTAGGTGAAATATAACCCAAGATAGCTCCAACGAAGAGATTGATGGATTGATAAGAGCTCATGCTCGAAAAAATTTATGGGTTTAACTATCTCATTCTTGACAACTGTTGAATCATGACACACGAAGGGAAATTGTCAAGAATGACATAACACCACCTAAAAAGATAAGGTAGAAAGAATTGCACTTCAGAATGCAAGATGAAGAATGCTTGAACTCCTCAAAACAAAACACGTGTTGAGCACCATGTTTAATTTAGAGTATAGCTTGGCGGATCATAGCTTCGAGAGAAATCTTGAAGAACAATTGAAGAATGAAAGGAATCATTGACGAACCACCATGTAGAGCCTCCATGAAGAACTCCGTTAATAAAAGAATAATGAAAAGAAATAGAAGTTGAAACACAAGGTGAAGCCTTGTAATGATTTAGATGGAACTTCACGACGATATAATTGAGAGAGCTTGGAACTCCGAGAAAAGAAAAGATGAACCAATTGAAACCGAGAATTTGATGAACCTCCGGAATAAGGAATTGAATTCACTTGATGAAACAAGAATAAGAATTACATTATGTGTATCCTTCACCACTTTAGATTGATGACAAGAAATGGATTTGTCATACTACTTATTTTCGTAGAAAGGATTAAGATAGATATAGCGCGAACTTAAGAAGGTCTTCAACGAATCACCGGTCGGGATTGGAAAGAACGAATGAATATGTATGATAATGAAGGAAGAGAACTCTTGGACGAACCACCGTAAGAATTGAAAATGAAAAATAGCAAAGGCAGCAATCATCGGGAATAATTGGAAAACGAATGAAGATACTTGCTGGGATTTATATACATGAGAACGAAGAGATCACGAGCTAATTTGAGAATACTTGAATGATGCACCAGTAAGATTTGGAGAATGAGAGCTGAAAGCTGAGAATGAATAAACCCGCAATGATGGTATTCGGAGAATCAAACTGAAAAGAATCCTGAGTTGCTCTGGATGGGTGAAAAGAATTCTCACGATCGAAAACAATTATGAGAGGATGGCATAAAGCTAGCACCATGAATCTTTGGGATAACGATTAAGGATTTAAGAGGAACTCCTCTTCGGTCTTCAAATTCGAGAAATACGAGAAGAACACCACCAAATTGTTGAGACACTCCGGAATAATGAAGAATATAAAGGTTGAACCAACGCTGAAAAGAATTTGAAAGATCTTGGAGAAATACATATGACTAATGATAATTCATTCTTACGTCAAACTTGAAATGAATTTGAGAATAACATCGGGAAAAGAAGAGTTAGGTAAGATCCTGGGAAAAGACCTGTGGGTTAGGGCCCACTCAAAAGACACACCGTTGAACAATTACTTGAAAGGGAGATAGCACCAATTGAATTAAATGGCTTGAATGAGAGAACAACCTCGAAATGGTTGAACGGATCTTGAATGAAAAGACGAGCCTTCTGAGATATCTTCAACACTCCAGCACAAATGAATAGTGAGAGTTGAATGATTAATTGGTGCACCGACATGAGAAAACGTTTGAAACGAGGAAAGGATATGATCGTCAGAGCTTGACTTGAATCCACCGGAGAAGAAAGAGAACGAAGTATGATGAACTTGTATAGCATCTTCATGAGAACCACCGGGTAAGAACATTGAGGAAAGAATGAAGAAACTTCACATCCATAAGATGGATACTTGATTCAGAAATCTGAGTCCTTGAAGGAAAAGGGTGGGTGGGTGGGAAAACAAAGGCAACTTGGGGGCAGATGAAACAAACAACGTTGGGAAAACTGAGGGGTGATCTTGCGAATGTTGAAATGATCGGATCCACTTGAAGGGAAACACGCCGGTTGAAAAGGATTGACATGACAATCTCTATTATCATGAAGGATTAGTATTCACATAGAAATATGAGAACACCACTTAGTAAAGGTATGGAATCACACTTGACATTGAAGCAACTCGAATACCACAACTCAAAAACAAAACAAAGGATTGGCCTGGAAAATAAGCCAGAAACAAACATATGATAGACCCCATGTCGTATCATGTGTCTGTTGGAAAGATATTCTAGGAGCTACTTGAATTCCCACTTATAAACTCCTGAAACTTTCTGGTTATGCAATCAGGTGTTGGGGATACATGGGAAGAAATATATCTCACCCAAACTAATAATCCCTACATCCAGCTGTATCCATCCTTCAACACATAACCAAGAAACTTCAGAAATCATGTAACTCAACCTTCGAAAAGCATCCATTTTACAGTTATGGCAATACTCCTGAACTCCCATCCCAGTACTGGGTGGCGTCGAGGTTATGTCACGAACAACTGCATAAAAGAGATTTTCAATGTCGGCGAGCTCAGGTATTTTAGAACTACAACGATAAAATTGTGATGACAACACCTCGGAGCTCAACTCCCCGGGACACTGCCACAACCCTAAATGTCAGGAGGCACCAAGAACAATGTTCTCGTCACAAAACCATCGGAACGATTCCAAGATACCCGCGTGGTCCTAAAAAAATTCATGAAATTTGAGGAGACAAAAGTCAAAACTCTACGTCAGGAGGCCTCACTAGAGCGACGAAGGGACTGAGGAGTAAAAAGAATCCTACTCTCCAATATATATAATCCTAAGACTCAAAACATTTTGTTCTAGACTCAACAACGTCAACAATTCGATCAAGCAGGGGGCTCCTAAGTCAGGGAAGGCTCTGATACCTACTTGTAACACCCACAATGCGGCTATATCTCCCACGTGTCGGGGCATGACTTAGAGGCATAGCCGCATGGTAGGCTTGTCGCAAGAGGGGTAATCTTCACACATCCCATGTACTGAATAAGAAAGGGGTAAAGAGTTGGCTTACAATCGCCACTTCACACAAATACATAAGTAGTTCATACATCATCCAGAACACAATCAAGGTCCGACTACGGAACCAAAATAAAAGAAGACAACCCCAATTGCTAGATCCCCGATTGTCCCAACTGGGCTCCACTACTGATCGACAGGAAATGAAACAAAACAACGATCAAGATCTTCATCGAGCTCCCACTTGAGCTGGGTTGCGTCACCTGCATTAGTATCATCGGCACCTGCAACTGTTTGGAAGTATCTGTGAGTCACGAGGACTCAGCAATCTCACACCCGCGAGATCAAGACTATTTAAGCTTATGGGTAGGAAAGGGGTAATGTGGTGGATCTGCAGCAAGCACTAAGCATATATGGTAGCTAACATACGCAAATGAGAGCGAGAAGAGAAGAAACGCAACGGCCGTGAAGCTAGAAGTGATCCTGAATCTACTTACGTTCAAGCATAACACAAGAACCGTGTTCACTTCCAGGACTCCACCGAGAAGAGACCATCACGGCTACACACGCGGTTGATTCATTTTAATTATGTTAAGTGTCAAGTTCTCTACAACCGGACGTTAACAAATTCCCATCTGCCACATATCCGCGGGCACGTTTTTCGAAAGTTTAAAACCCTGCAGGGGTGTCCCAACTTAGCCCATCACAAGATCTCACAATCAACGAAGGATATTCCTTCTCCTAGGAAGACCCAATCAGACTCTGAATCCCGGTTACAAGACATTTCGACGATGGTAAAACAAGACTAGCAAAGCCCCCCGATGCACCGACATCCCGATAGGAGCTGCACATATCTCGTTCTCAGGGCAACACCGGATGAGACATCTTACAAGTAAAACCAAACCTCAAGTTTCCCCGAGGTGGCCCCATAGTCTACTCGGTTCGGACGAACACTTAGAGAAGCACTAGCCCCGGAGGGGGGGGGGGGTTAAAATAAAGATGACACTCGAGAGCACGACTCCCAAGGGAAAAGTAGGTGGTGGTGAGGCAAATGGTAAAACCAAGGTTGGGCCTTGCTGGAGGAGTTTTATTCAAAGCGAACTGTCAATGGGTTCCCATAACACCCAACCGCGTAAGGAACGCAAAATCAAGGAACATAACACCGGTATGACGGAAACTAGGGCGGCAAGAGTGGAACAAAACACCAGGCATAAGGCCGAGCCTTCCACCCTTTACCAAGTATATAGATGAACTAAAGTGAACAAGATATAATAATGATATCCCAACAATATCCATGTTCCAAACATGGAACAAACTTCATCTTCACCTGCAACTAGCAACCCTATAAGAGGGGCTGAGCAAAGCTGTAACATAGCCAAACAATGGTTTGCTAGGCAATGTGGGTTAGAGGCTTGACATGGCAATATGGGAGGCATGATATAGAAAGTGGTAGGTAACGCGGCATAGCGAAAAGAGCGAGCAACTAGCAAGCAAAAATAGAAGTGATTTTGAGGGTATGGTCATCTTGCCTGAGATCCCGCAAGGAAGACGATGAAGGAAATATGCCCTAGAGGCAATAATAAAGTTATTATTTATTTCCTTATATCATGATAAAAGTTTATTATTCATGCTAGAATTGTAATAACCGGAAACATAATACATGTGTGAATACATAGACAAACAGAGTGTCACTAGTATGCCTCTACTAGACTAGCTTGTTAATCAAAGATGGTTATGTTTCCTAACCATAGACAAAGAGTTGTCATTTGATTAACAGGATCACATCATTAGTTGAAAGATCTGATTGACATGACCCATTCCATTAGCTTAGCACCCGATCGTTTAGTATGTTGCTATTGCTTTCTTCATGACTTATACATGTTCCTATGACTATGAGATTATGCAACTCCCGTTTGCCAGAGGAACACTTTATGTGCTACCAAACGTCACAACGTAACTGGGTGATTATAAAGGAGCTCTATAGGTGTCTCCAAAGGTACATGTTGGGTTGGCATATTTCGAGATTAGGATTTGTCACTCCGATTGTCGGAGAGGTATCTCTGGGCCCTCTCGGTAATGCACATCACTTAAGCCTTGCAAGCATTGCAACTAATGAGTTAGTTACGGGATGATGTATTACAGAACGAGTAAAGAGACTTGCCGGTAACGAGATTGAACTAGGTATGGGATACCGACGATCGAATCTCGGGCAAGTAACATACCGATGACAAAGGGAACAACGTATGTTGTTATGCGGTCTGACCGATAAAAGATCTTCGTATAATATGTAGGAGCCAATATGAGCATCTAGGTTCCGCTATTGGTTATTGACCGGAGACGTGTCTCGGTCATGTCTACATTGTTCTCGAACCCGTAGGGTCCGCACGCTTAAGGTTACGATGACAGTTATATTATGAGTTTATACATTTTGATATACCGAAGGTTGTTCGGAGTCCCGGATGTGATCACGGACATGATGAGGAGTCTCGAAATGGTCGAGACATAAAAGATTGATATATTGGAAGCCTATGTTTGGATATCGAAAGTGTTCCGGGTGAAATCGGGATTTTACCGGAGTACAGGGAGGTTACCGGAACCCCCCGGGAGCTATATGGGCCTAAGTGGGCCTTAGTGGAAAAGAGAAGGGGCAGCCCTAGATGGGTCGCGCGCCCCTCCCCTCCCTTGGTCCGAATAGGACAAGGAGAGGGGGCTGGCCCCCCTCTCTCTTTTCCCCCCTCCGCGAATCCTATTCCAACTAGGATTGGGGGCGGGGGAATCCTACTCTTAGTGGGAGTAGGACTCCTCCTGGCGCACCTCTCCTAGGCCGGCCGCACCCCCCCCCCTTGAGCCTTTATATACGGAGGCAGGGGCACCCCAGAACAAGACAAGTTGATCCACGTGATCATATTCTTAGCCGTGTGCGGTGCCCCCTTCCACCATAGTCCTCGATAATATTGTAGCGGTGCTTAGGCGAAGCCCTGCTACAGTAGTACATCAAGATCGTCACCACGCCGTCGTGCTGACGGAACTCTTCCCCGACACTTTGCTGGATCGGAGTCCGGGGATCGTCATCGAGCTGAACGTGTGCTAGAACTTTGAGGTGCCGTAGTTTTGGTGCTTGATCGGTTGGGCCGTGAAGACGTACGACTACATCAACCAAACGCTTCCATTGTCGATCTACAAGGGTACGTAGATCATACTCTCCCCTCTCGTTGCTATGCATCACCATGATCTTGCGTGAGCGTAGGAATTTTTTTGAAATTACTACGAAACCCAACAGTGGCATCCGAGCCTAGGTTTTATATGCACGAGTAGAACACAAGTGAGTTGTGGGCGATATAAGTCATACTGCTTACCAGCATGTCATACTTTGGTTCGGCGGTATTGTTGGACGAAGCGGCCCAGACCGACATTACGCGTACGCTTACGCGAGACCGGTTCTCCCGACGTGGTTTGCACATAGGTGGCTTGCGGGCGACAGTTCTCCAACTTTAGTTGAACTGAGTGTGGCTACGCCTGGTCCTTGCGAAGGTTAAAACAGCACCAACTTGACAAACTATCGTTGTGGTTTTTGATGCGTAGGTAAGATTGGTTCTTGCTTAAGCCCGTAGCAGCCGCGTAAAACATGTTACAACAAAGTAGAGGACGTCTAACTTGTTTTTGCAGGGCATGTTGTGATGTGATATGGTCAAGACATGATGCTAAATTTTATTGTATGAGATGATCATATTTTGTAATCGAGTTATCGGCAACCGGCAGGAGCCATATGGTTGTCGCTTTATTGTATGCAATGCAATCGCGCTGTAATGCTTTACTTTATCACTAAGCGGTAGCGATAGTCGTGGAAGCATAAGATTGGCGAGACAGCAATGATGCTACGATGGAGATCAAGGTGTCGCGCCGGTGATGATGGTGATCATGACGGTGCTTCGGAGAGATCACAAGCACAAGATGATGATGGCCATATCATATCACTTATATTGATTGCATGTGATGTTTATCTTTTATGCATCTTATCTTGCTTTGATTGACGGTAGCATTATAAGATGATCTCTCACTAAATTATCAAGAAGTGTTCTCCCTGAGTATGCACAGTTGCGAAAGTTCTTCTGCTGAGACACCACGTGATGATCCGGTGTGATAGGCTCTACGTTCAAATACAACGGGTGCAAAACAGTTGCACACGCGGAATACTCAGGTTATACTTGACGAGCCAAGCATATACAGATATGTCCTTGGAACACGGAGACCGAAAGGTCGAGCATGAATCATATAGTAGATATGATCAACATAGTGATGTTCACCAATGAAACTACTCCATCTCACGTGATGATCGGACATGGTTTAGTTGATTTGGATCACGTAATCACTTAGAGGATTAGAAGGATGTCTATCTAAGTGGGAGTTCTTAAGTAATATGATTAATTGAACTTAAATTTATCATGAACTTAGTCCTGGTAGTATTTTGCAAATCATGTTGTAGATCAATAGCTCGCGTTGTTGCTTCCCTGTGTTTATTTTGATATGTTCCTAGAGAAAATTGTGTTGAAAGATGTTAGTAGCAATGATACGGATTGGATCCATGATCTGAGGTTTATCCTCATTGCTGCACAGAAGTATTATGTCCTTGATGCACCGCTAGGTGACGGGCCTATTACAGGAGCAGATGCAGACGTTATGAACGTTTGGCTAGCTCAATATGATGACTACTTGATAGTTTAGTGCACCATGCTTAACAGCTTAGAAACGGGACTTCAAAGACGTTTTTGAACGTCATGGACCATATGAGATGTTCCAGGAGTTGAAGTTAATATTTCAAGCAAATACCCGAGTTGAGAGATATGAAGTCTCCAACAAGTTCTATAGCTAAAAGATGGAGGAGAATCGCTCAACTAGTGAGCATGTGCCCAGATTGTCTGAGTACTACAATCGCTTGAATCAAGTGGGAGTTAATCTTCCAGATAAGATAGTGATTTACAGAATTCTCTAGTCACCATCACCAAGTTAGTAGAACTTCGTGATGAACTATGATATGCAAGGGATAACGGAAACGATTCCCAAGCTCTTCGTAATGCGGAAATTGATGAAGGTAGAAATCGAGAAAAACATCAAGTGTTGATGGTAGAAAAGACCACTAGTTTCAAGAAAAGGGCAGAGGGAAGAAGGGGAACTTCAAAAAGAACAGCAAGCAAGTTGCTGCTCAAGTGAAGAAGCCCAAGTCTGATCCTAAGCCTGATTCTAAGTGCTTCTACTGCAAAGGGACTGGTCACTGGAGGCGGAACTACCCCAAGTGATTGGCGGATAAGAAGGATGGCAAAGTGAACATAAGTATATTTGATATACATGTTATTGATGTGTACTTTACTAGTGTTTATAGCAACCCCTCAGTATTTGATACTAGTTCAGTTGCTAAGATTAGTAACTCGAAACGGGAGTTGCAGAATAAACATAGACTAGTTAAGGGTGAAGTGACGATGTGTGTTGGAAGTGGTTCCAAGATTGACATGATCATCATCGCACACTCCCTATACTTTCGGGATTAGTGTTGAACCTAAATAAGTGTTATTTGGTGTTTGCGTTGAGCATAAATATGATTTGATCATGTTTATTGCAATATGGTTATTCATTTAAGTAAGAGAATAAATTGTTGTTCTGTTTACATGAATAAGACCTTATATGGTTACACACCCAATGAAAATGGTTCGTTGGATCTCAATCATAGTAATACACATATTCATGATATTGAAGCCAAAAGAAGCAAAGTTAATAATGATAGTGCAACTTATTTGTGGCACTGCCGTTTAGGTCATATTGGTGTAAAGCGCATGAAGAAACTCCATGCTGATGGGATTTTGGAATCACTTGATTATGAATCAGTTGATGCTTACGAACCATGCCTCATGGGCAAAGATGACTAAGACTCCGTTCTCCGGAACAATGGAGCGAGCGACAGATTTGTTGGAAATCATACATACTGATGTATGTGGTCCGATGAATAGGCTCGTGGCAGGTATCATTATTTTCTAATCTTCACAGATGATTTGAGCAGATATGGGTATATCTACTTGATGAAACATAAGTCTGAAACATTTGAGAAGTTCAAAGAATTTCAGAGTGAAGTGGAAAATCATCGTGACAAGAAAATAAAAGTTTCTACGATATGATCGCAGAGGTAAAATATTTGAGTTACGAGTTTGGCCTTCAATTAAAACAATGTGAAATAGTTTCACTACTCACGCCACCTGGAACACCATAGTGTAATGGTGTGTCCGAACGTCATAGCCGTACTTTATTAGATATAGTGTGATCTATGATGTCTCTTACCGATCTACCACTATTGTTTTGGGTTTATGCATTAGAGACAGCTGTATTCACGTTAAATAGGGCACCATCTAAATCCGTTGAGATGACACCGTGTGAACTATGGTTTGGCAAGAAACCTAAGTTGTCGTTTCTTAAAGTTTGGAGTTGCGATGCTTATGTGAAAAAGTTTCATCTCGATAAGCTCAAACTCAAATCGGAGAAATATGTCTTCATAGGATACCCAAAGGAGACAGTTGGGTACACCTTCTATCACATATCCGAAGGCAACACATTCGTTGCTAAGAATGGATCCTTTCTAGAGAAGGAGTTTCTCTCGAAAGAAGTGAGTGGGAGGAAAGTAGAGAACTTGATGAGGTAACTGTACCCGCTCCATTATTGGAAAGTAGTTCATCACAGAAATCTGTTCCTGTGACTACTACACCAATTAGTGAGGAAGCTAATGATGATGATCATGTTACTTCAGATCAAGTTACTATCGAATCTCGTAGGTAAACCAGAGTGAGATCCGCACCAGAGTGGTACGGTAATCCTATTCTGGAGGTCATGTTACTTGACCATGACGAACTTGCGAACTATGAGGAAGCGATGATGACCCCAGATTCTGCGAAATGGTTTGAGGCCATGAAATCTGAGATATGATCCATGTATGAGAACAAAGTATGGACTTTGATGGATTTGCCCGATGATCGGCAAGCCATAGAAAATAAATGGATCTTCAAGAGAAAGACGGACGCTGATAGTAGTGTTACTATCTACAAAGCTAGAATTGTCGCAAAAAGGTTTTCGACAAGTTCAAGGTGTTGACTACGATGAGAGTTTCTCACTCGTATCTATGCTTAAGTCTGTCCGAATCATGTTAGCAATTGCCGCATTTTATGAAATCCGGAAAATGGATAAACAAAACTGCATTCCTTAATGGATTTATTAAAGAAGAGTTGTATATGATACAACCAGAAGGTTTTGTCAATCTTAAAGGTGCTAACAAAATGTGCAAGCTCCAGCGATCCATCTATGGACTGGTGCAAACATCTCGGAGTTGGAATATACGCTTTGATAAGTTGATCAAAGCATATAGTTTTATACAGACTTGCGGTGAAGCCTGTATTTACAAGAAAGTGAGTGGGAGCACTACAACATTTCTGATAAAGTCTATGTGAAAGACATATTGTTGATCGGAGATAATGTAGAATTATTATGCAAAGCATAAAGGAATGTTTGAAAGGAGTTTTTCAAAGAAAGACCTCGGTGAAGCTGCTTACATATTGAGTATCAAGATCTATAGAGATAGATCAAGACGCTTGATAAGTTTTTTCAATGAGTACATACCTTGACAAGATTTTGAAGTAGTTCAAAATGGAACAGTCAAAGAAAAAGTTTCTTGCCTGTGTTACAAGGTGTGAAGTTGAGTAAGACTCAAAGCCCGACCACGGCAGAAGATAGAAAGAGAATGAAAGTCATTCCCTATGCCTCAGTCATAGGTTCTATAAAGTATGCCATGCTGTGTACCAGATCTATTGTATACCATACACTGTGTTGAGAGAGGGAGTACAATAGTGATCTAGGAGTAGATCAATGGACAACGGTCAAAATTATCCTTACTGGAATAAGGATATGTTTCTCGATTACGGAGGTGACAAAAGGTTCGTCATAAAGGGTTACGTCGATGCAAGTTTTGACACTGATCCAGATGACTCTAAGTCTCAATCTAGATACATATTGAAAGTGGGAGCAATTAGCTAGAGTGGCTCCATACAGAGCATTCTTGACATAGAAATTTGCAAAATACATGCGGATCTGAATGTGGCAGACCCATTGACTAAACTTCTCTTACAAGCAAAACATGATCACTTTTTGGGTCTTAATCACATAGCGATGTGAACTAGATTATTGAATCTAGTAAACCCTTTGGGTGTTAGTCACATGGAGATGTGAACCAAGCACATAAAGATGTGAACTATTGATGTTAAATCACATGGCGATGTGATCTAGATTATTGACTCTAGTGCAAGTGGGAGACTGAAGGAAATATGCCCTAGAGGCAATAATAGAGTTATTATTTATTTCCTTATATCATGATAAAAGTTTATTATTCATGCTAGAATTGTATTAACCGGAAACATAATACATGTGTGAATACATAGACAAACAGAGTGTCACTAGTATGCCTCTACTAGACTAGCTTGTTAATCAAAGATGGTTATGTTTCCTAACCATAGACAAAGAGTTGTCATTTGATTAACAGGATCACATCATTAGTTGAATGATCTGATTGACATGACCCATTCCATTAGCTTAGCACCCGATCGTTTAGTATGTTGCTATTGCTTTCTTCATGACTTATACATGTTCCTATGACTATGAGATTATGCAACTCCCGTTTGCCAGAGGAACACTTTGTGTGCTACCAAACGTCACAACGTAACTGGGTGATTATAAAGGAGCTGTACAGGTCTCTCCAAAGGTACATGTTGGGTTGGCATATTTCGAGATTAGGATTTGTCACTCTGATTGTCGGAGAGGTATCTCTGGGCCCTCTCGGTAATGCACATCACTTAAGCCTTGCAAGCATTGCAACTAATGAGTTAGTTGTGGGATGATGTATTACAGAACAAGTAAAGAGACTTGCCGGTAACGAGATTGAACTAGGTATGGGATACCGACGATCGAATCTCGGGCAAGTAACATACCGATGACAAAGGGAACAACGTACGTTGTTATGCGGTCTGACCGATAAAAGATCTTCGTAGAATATGTAGGAGCCAATATGAGCATCTAGGTTCCGCTATTGGTTATTGACCGGAGACGTGTCTCGGTCATGTCTACATTGTTCTCGAACCCGTAGGGTCCGCACGCTTAAGGTTACGATGACAATTATATTATGAGTTTATACATTTTGATATACCGAAGGTTGTTCGGAGTCCCGGATGTGATCACGGACATGACGAGGAGTTTCAAAATGGTCGATACATAAAGATTGATATATTGGAAGCCTATGTTTGGATATCGGAAGTGTTCCGGGTGAAATCGGGATTTTACCGGAGTACCGGGAGGTTACCGGAACCCCCCGGGAGCTATATGGGCCTAAGTGGGCCTTAGTGGAAAAGAGAAGGGGCAGCCCTAGATGGGCCGCACGCCCCTCCCCTCCCTTGGTCCGAATAGGACAAGGAGAGGGGGCCGGCCCCCCTCTCTCTTTTCCCCCCTCCACAAATCCTATTCCAACTAGGATTGGGGGGGGGGGGAATCCTACTCTCAGAGGGAGTAGGACTCCTCCTGGCGCGCCTCTCCTAGGCCGACCGCACCCCCCCTTGAGCCTTTATATACGGAGGCAGGGGCACCCCAGAACAAGACAAGTTGATCCACGTGATCCTATTCTTAGCCGTGTGTGGTGCCCCCTTCCACCATAGTCCTTGATAATATTGTGGCGGTGCTTAGGCGAAGCCCTGCTGCAGTAGTACATCAAGATCGTCACCACGCCGTCGTGCTGACGGAACTCTTCCCCGACACTTTGCTGGATCGGAGTCCGGGGATCGTCATCGAGCTGAACGTGTGCTAGAACTCGGAGGTGCCGTAGTTTCGGTGCTTGATCGGTCGGGCCGTGAAGACGTACGACTACATCAACCAAACGCTTCCGTTGTCGATCTACAAGGGTACGTAGATCATACTCTCCCCTCTCGTTGCTATGCATCACCATGATCTTGCGTGAGCGTAGGAATTTTTTTGAAATTACTACGAAACCCAACAGACGAACGGGTCCATGAAGAAGACAAACGGACGTAGTCGAATGAATCCTCACAACTCCAGAACGGAACCGAAGCTAACGAGGGAAGCAACCCGGAAAGAAGAAAACAACATAGTAAACAACCTTCACATCAGCATGGCATGATGCACAACCAAGTATGATGCATCTCCGGTTAAATATGCATGGCATGGCAAAGTGCACAAACAAAACTACAAGTTAAGTGGAGCTCAATATGCAACGAGATGCATATTGACAAAACACCACATCCTTTTATTTAGTTCGCTCTTGGTTATGTACTCAACAATATTAAATGTTGTTAAACATGGCAAGGGGTGAGGCATATGAAAACTACCTATCTAGGCAAGTTTAAATGAGGCCGGAGCAACAAACAACAAGTCCGGAAACTCCTCATGTGCATATTTTAGGTTTGGTACTGTTCTGCCCTAAACCATATTTTAGAGTTGTTAAACATGCAAAGTAATGCCACCATGTTAAACTATGCATTTTTCTACCCCATTTACATATAAAGTTTATTAAATTTGGAGCTATGGTTATTTAGTTAAGAAATAAATCATTTTAGCATGTTATTTAAGCAAATTAATGCAAACAACAGTTTAAACATTTTAAACATGCAAGAAAGTTGGATATTGTGAAACTAGATGAAATTCTAGTCATTTTACATATATAATTTGTTTAATATGATGTACCATTTGAGAGATATGATATGCATGAACAACAGGGGGTTTTCTATGAAACAATCGTCTCTGGAATAATTAGGAAATTCGCAGATCTGAAAAAAAATGAATGGGCCAAAACAGAGGCGGACTGGACCTCACCAGAGGGGCTCAACCCATGTAGGCGAGGCAGGCCAGCGGTTGCGTGGGCGGGCCTTGAAGGCCGAGCGGGCCCACCAGGGCGATGGGGCGGCATGGACGTCGTCCTCGTCTCTCTCCTGCACGAGCAGAGGGGCCGGCAGCGTGGCTTGCACGGCGAACGACGGCAGGGAGGAGCGGAGGCGGCCCCGGAGGTGCGGATCCGGACGGGATCCGCTTGATCCGTCCATCTCCGGCGGCGGTGGTGGAGATCCAGCGACGGTGAGCTCGAACCTGGCCATGAGAGAGAGCAAGACATATAGGGAAAAAGAGGAGGGCGGCGATGTGGTCGGACCTGGAGGAACTCCGGTGAGGAAGGTTGCCGGTGGGCGGCGCTGCTGGCGCAGGCAGAGGCAGGCGGCAACGTAGCGGAGGCAAGGGTGCGGCGGCGCGAGGCTGATAACCCACAAGTATAGGGGATCGCAACAGTTTTTGATAAGTAAGAGTGTCGAACCCAACAAGGAGCTAAAGGCAGAACAAATATTCCCCCAAGTTCTATCGACCACCAATACAACTCTGCGCACGCTTGACGTTCTCTTTACCTAGAACAAGTATGAAACTAGAAGTATTTTGTAGGTGTTTTTGGATAGGTTTGCAAGATAATAAAGAGCAAGTAAATAAAAAGTAGGGGTTGTTCAGGTAAAGACACAACTAAGTTAGTTTTAGTAAAGAGCTTTCTGTTACGAGAAAGTTATTTGTCTCTAGGCAATCGATAACTAGACCGGTAATCATTATTGCAATTTTATATGAGGGAGAGGCATAAGCTAACATACTTTCTCTACTTGGATCATATGAACTTATGATTGGAACTCTAGCAAGCATCCGCAACTACTAAAGATCATTAAGGTAAAACCCAACCATAGCATTAAAGCATCAAGTCCTCTTTATCCCATACGCAACAACCCCCTTACTCGGGTTTGTGTTTCAGTCACTCGCGCAACCCACTATAAGCGAATCATGAACGTATTGCAACACCCTACAACGGGGATCCCTCACGCTTGCGTGAAACGGAGAGCACCATAGGACAGCACCAATAATAAAACATGCAACTCAAACTAATCTTGATCATCAAATAGCCCATATGACAAAATGGATCTACTCAAACATCATAGGATAGCCACACATCATTGGGAAATAATATATATTGTTGAGCACCATGTTTAAGTAGAGATTACAGCTGGTAAGAGAGAGGTTACACCGCTGCATAGAGAGGGGGAGAGTTGGTGATGATGGTGGTGAAGTTGTTGGTGAAGATTGCGGTGATGATGATGGCCACGACAGCGTTCCGGCGCCACCCGAAGAGAAGGGGAGAGGGGGCCCCTTCGTGTTCTTCTTCCTTGAACTCCTCCCAAGATTGGATCTGTCTCTCTGTCTCTCTCTGTTTCTGCGTTCCGAGATTCTACCCTTTCACCGTTTCTTATATTCCCGGAGATTCGTAACTCCGATTGGGCTGAAATTTTAACACGATCTCTATCCGGAATTAGCTTTCTTGCGGCGAAAGAAGGGCATAAACCGCCTTACAGGGTGGCCACGAGGGCCCAGGGCGTGCCTGCCCCCCTAGGGCGCGCCCCCTGCCTCGTGTCCCCCTCGGGCATCGTCTCGCGTGGATTTTTCGTCCCAAAAATCATATATATTCCAAAAAAATCTCTGTCAGTTTTTATCCCACTTGGACTCCGTTTGATATGGATATTTTGTGAAACAAAAAACATGCAACAAACAAGAAGTGGCACTGGGCACTAGATCAATATGTTAGTCCCAAAAGTATTATAGAAAGTTGCCAAAAGTATATGAAAGTTGTATAATATTGGCATGTAACAATAAAAAATTATAGATACGACGCAGACGTATCAGCATCCCCAAGCTTAATTCCTGCTCTTCCTCGAGTAGGTAAATGATAAAAAAGATAATTTTTGATGTGGAATGGTACCTAGCATAATCTTGATCACATATCTAATCATGGCGTGAATATTAAGATACGATTGATTCAAAGCAATAGTCTATCATTTGACATAAAAACAATAATACTTCAAGCCTACTAATAAAGTAATCATGTCTTTTCAAAATAACATGGCCAAAGAAAGTTATCCCTGCAAAATCATATAGTCTGGCTATGCTCCATCTTCACCACACAAAATATTCACATCATGCACAACCCCCGATGACAAGCCAAGCAATTGTTTCATACTTTTGACATTCTCAAACCTTTTCAACTTTCACGCAATACATGAGCATGAGCCATGGACATAGCACTATAGGTGGAATAGAATGGTGGTTGTGGAGAAGACAAAAAGGAGAAGATAGTCTCACATCAACTTGCGTATCAACGAGCTATGGAGATGCCCATCAATAGATATCAATGTGAGTGAGTAGGGATTGCCATGCGACGAATGCACTAGAGATATAAGTGTATGAAAGCTCAAACTGAAACTAAGTGGGTGTGCATCCAACTTGCTTGCTCATGAATACCTCGGGCATTTGAGGAAGCCCATCATCGGAATATACAAGCCAAGTTCTATAATGAAAATTCCCACTAGTATATGAAAGTGATAACTCAAGAGACTCTCTACATGAAGAACATGGTGCTACTTTGAAGCACAAGTGTGGTAAAAGGATAGTAACATTGCCCCTTCTCTCCTTTTCTTTTTTTTGTTTTTTTGTTTTTTGGTGGGCTTCTTTGGCCTCTTTTTTTATTTGGGCTTCTTTGGCCTCTTTTTTTAAAGTCCGGAGACTCATCCCAACTTGTGAGGGAATAATAGCTTCCAGCATCCTTTCCTTAAATGGGACAATGCTCTAATAATGATGATCATCACACTTTTATTTACTTACAACTCAATATTACAACTCGATATCTAGAACAGAGATATGACTCTATATGAATGCCTCTGGCGGTGTACCGGGATGTGCAATGATCTAGCGTAGCAATGACATCAAAAAATGGACAAGCCATGAAAACATCATGCTAGCTATCTTACGATCATGCAAAGCAATATGACAATGAATGCTCAAGTCATGTATATGATGATGATGGAAGTTGCATGGCAATATATCTCGGAATGGCTATGGAAATGCCATGATAGGTAGGTATGGTGGCTGGCTGTTTTGAGGAAGGTATATGGTGGGTTTAAGGTACCGGCGAAAGTTGCGCGATACTAGAGAGGCTAGCAATGGTGGAAGGGTGAGAGTGCGTATAATCCATGGACTCAACATTAGTCATAAAGAACTCACATACTTATTGCAAAAATATATTAGTCATCGAAACAATGTACTACACGCATGCTCCTAGGGGGATAGATTGGTAGGAAAAGACCATTGCTCGTCCCCGACCACCACTCATAAGGAAGACAATCAATAAATACCTCATGCTCCGACTTCGTTACATAACAGTTCACCACTCGTGCATGCTACGAGAATCACAAACCACAACACAAGTATTTCTACTAATCCACAACTACCCACTAGCATAACTCTAATATCACCATCTTTATATCGCAAACCTATTGCAAGGAATCAAACATATCATATTCAGTGATCTACAAGTTTTATGTAGGATTTTATGACTAACCATGTGAATGACCAATTCCTGCAATCTCTCTAAATAGATGGTTGTGGCACCCCGGCTCAGAGCGACCGGTTTACCCTGCATTGCCAGACCAGAGACCATGTCTTCTGGCAAACACACAACAAATTGGTACAGAAAACAACCGCTTTATTGATACTAGCGGAACAGAGTTCAAATTACAACAGTGGTCGAGGCCAAGCGGCACACTCAGTGCGGCTGAACAATATGTACATTATTTAGTGAACATAAAGGGCCTCGATCCGAACAACTACGTGGCAGCGGAATAACGTCGTAGCGGAAGCTCCATATCACAGGGACACCGATGTGGACACGATCTAGACTCGAACAGTGCTCATTTCCAGCGAGACTTTCCTGAAATCTGGCATGACACGCCAGGTCAGTACATTGAACGTACTTGCAAGCTCACAACAAGCATAATCATAATGACAAACAATATCATGATATTTAGCCAATTATTAATGATGCAACACTATATGTCAACATGCTGTGATCATGCTCAAACGTCCCTTAGGACAACTTACCAACCGTGATCATCCTCTGATTACAAACACCACCAATGTGGTAAAACACACCACCAACGTGGTAAAACACACCACCAATGTGGTCTTTAACAAAATGACTCGTGATCCTTACGGCGATCACAACCACGACCAATATCTGGTCCCAAATTCTGCGATGGCCTTTCTGCCATCCTTGACAATGCAAAGTTTATAGGTTAGTGTGCAATTTTTATCATTTGTTGACTCATGGTGGGACCTACTACGAGGTGTCCTTAACCGTGGACGTGGCTATCGATAGATTATACACTCTGCAGAGGTAGCACACTGGACCCACACCACAGAACCCACGGCCTCGCACTCCCATTCGGGTGGACCAACGGCATTCCGATGAAACCCCTCCATTGCCATAGCACTCTCCCGGCCACTCCGACCCAAATCCACAACGGGCTGGTCCTGGGTGGCCCCGTGTCTACCAAAGACACCCTGACCACCGTCGTGGTTAAACTCCCACTCGGGGAAACTCCCACTAGGGGAAATCGGTACCGTAATCTTATCAACGAGCACACAAGGTTAAGTCTGCTTGCCGGGCTATGGCAAACACGACATAACCTTCCCTAGATGGAGGCACCGACCAGAGGCCGTGTCAATGGACCGAATCAAGGCCCCCCATAAAGGCAAATGTGGTTGCACAGGAAAGACTTGATTCAGCGGCACCATGACCTAGTCAACGGTGTATTCAAGTTGAGTTATTTTCACTTTCAACTTTAAACTAACAATGACCGGTGTCATAGCATGCCATGAAATGCAAAATAACACATGTATCATAAAAATAACCGATGTCATATATAACCGTCAACAACTCACGTTACTCTACAGATGACTCACAACTTAATCAAAATATTTTGCAACAAGTTTCATTGATTTCTTACGCAAGAAAGCAATTCTGATAACTTTTTCATATGCATAACAAAAGATTTCACTATCAACAATT
Organism: Triticum aestivum; assembly: GCF_018294505.1. Classification (NCBI taxonomy): domain Eukaryota; kingdom Viridiplantae; phylum Streptophyta; class Magnoliopsida; order Poales; family Poaceae; genus Triticum; species Triticum aestivum. The sequence continues at coordinate 563,087,157 of NC_057812.1, read as the reverse complement.
CTTACTTTCTTTATCACTAAATTAAGTTCAAACTTTCTGTAAAACAAGTAATATGATTTAACAAAATATTTAACATAATATTTTCTAACAAATTCTTATCAATTTTAGGAAGGCAAAAATATAGTTAAGATAACTATCATGCATAACAAAATTATTTCTAATATCACCTCAAATAAATCTTAACTTGCTTTATCCACTAAACTAGTTTCAACTATTCTGTAAATCAAGCATAACGACTATTCAACATTTAAAAGAATACAAATAACTCAATAATTATTTAAATGCATGGATTAATTATTTCATCCAAGTAAGAAAATCACAAATATTGAAATGGCATCATAAAAATGTTGTTGTGGCTTGACTTAGTGCAGGTGAGGTTCACAAGCCTCCTGGTGATCCTCAAGACAAGCCTCACCTTCTGAAAATAATTTTAAACACACAAGGAAGATATCAAGAACACTTCTGAAATTCACCAGAAATTCTAAACAGCTCAGAAAAATCTCATCTTTGGTGAGCTGTTAGATTTTCTTTCAAAGAACACAATGCAAAAAGAATCAATTCATTTGGACTTATGGTTAAAAAGTTATAACTGTTTGAAGTGTTCTCTAATTCAAATGAATTTGAATAAAAAGAAAAAGACTGGGGGGGTGACGTCGAAGGCGTAAAAGCCCAGGGGCGCCACCACTCTACTGCTTCGCGCGTGTACAGAGAGACTGACTAGCGGGCCCCTCTAGTCAGGTGGGGGAAGAGGGAGAGAGAAACAAAGATGGCCGCGACTTCGCCAAAGCTCTCGCTGGCGACGAGGGCTCTTAGGCCAAAACGAGAGGGAGGGATGGCAAGAGGAGGTCGTGGCGCACCCGCCTGTACCCGTAGCATAGCTAGGGGTGGTCGGACGGCGTCAGAATCTTGCTCGCGGGCGGAGGCAGAACGGGGAGGTCGTCGGAGTTGGGGAAGACGGCGAGCCGAGGCCGTTCCAGGGGCTCCAAGTGGGCGAGATGGCCTCACCGGAGAGAGGCGAAGGCCCTAGAGAGGTCGCCCAGGCCTGGGAGGGGCTAGAGCTGCCGTGGCGACTAGATGGGATCGCTGGCGAGCTCGAGCTTGGGGACGGCGGCCCGAAGCCTTCCCGGCCAGGCTATGGCTTCCTACTCTACCATGGAATGTGTGTGAGTGCTGGAGGATGCTCAGAGAGGGTGGGGAGGGGCTCTATATATAGGTGAGCGGCGAGGGTGCCTCGGGCTCCGCCGGTGGACACCACGGCGCCCGGCGATGAGCGGCGTTAGTGAGAGGGGGAGAAGGCCACGGAGGTCACGCGGCCACTGTGGGCGAGCGGAGACGAGCACAGGGTCGAGGGGGGTGACGACATGCACAATGTGCACGCACTGTTGGGCTGGCCGGACCTTGCCCGTGCTCGCTGCGGCGAGCTCTGGCTTCAGCGAGTGCCAGGGTGGAATTAATGGTGTCGAGACGATGATGGTGGTGAGCTTTGGCTAGGTTTGGCAGGAGGGGGAAGTGAGCACGCGCGAACAGAGCGCTCGGCGGCTCCCAGAGCGCGTTGACACGCATGCCTGACATCGTGGACACACGTGGTCACCGCGTGAACTCCCTCCACAGGCCAGCCTTCGTCCAAAAACCATGTCTGGCATGTTGTTCGTGGTGGTTTTGAAGTTTACCACGGTTGGGTTTGGATCCAGGTGCAGTAGAGAAAGTTTTACATGTCTGGTAAGTTTCTGGACAGTAACTTTGAGGTGTTACTGTGGTCAAATGGCTAGGAGTTTGAAACTGTGCTTTGGAGGCTAGCTTAGAGTTACTAAGGTAAATAAGCACAAGAAAGATCAGGTCAAATGGAGCAAGTAAAATGGTTGTTGCTGTAGAAACCACCATTTCTGTCCAGAACAGAAAAGATTTTCTGCAGCAAAAATATCCCAAAAAGTGATGACATATTTTTGCTCAGGGAGCTGCCCTAGGGTCTCTAGAATATTTGTGAATTATCTCAGAAATTTCTGAGCCATAAAAATTAGGGTTGCTTTGGAGCAAACAGGTTTTGCTTAGGGTTTTAGAGAGAAATTGAATATTTTTCATTTAAGAAAAATATTCCAAAGGTTATTTTGAGGTGGATCAGAAGTGAAATGATGGTTTGGGAGAGAAATGAACACTTGGGTGAAAGCCAAGGACGCCCAAGTGTTTAAGTCCAAATGAAAAGATTCAAAAACTCCAAGTTTCAAAAAATTTCAAATGAAAACTCAAACAAATGAAAGAGGGCAAAAACCAGGCTATCACAAACCTCCCCCACTTAGAATGAATCTCGTCCTCGAGATTCGGTTGCTTGGGAAAACCACTATGTATACTGACCATTAAGGAATTCTTCCTGCTCCCAAGTTGCTTCTGACTCTGTGTGATGCTCCCACTGAACCTTGTAAAATTTTCTGGCTTTGCTGCGAGTGACCCTTTCCATTTGATCCAAAATTTTGAACGGTCTTTCTTCATAAGATAAGTCCTCTGCCAATTCTATCTCAGTCATTGCAGTCCTTTTCTTAGGCGGGGATATGCATCGTCTCAATTGTGAAACATGGAACACATTGTGTATATCCGACAACTCCGGGGGTAGTTCCAGTTAGTATGCAACCGTACCCACTCGAGACATAATTGGGAATGGAGCAATGAATCTGGGTGCCAGCTTTCCACGAGTCTGAAATCACTTAACTCCTTTCATAGGAGTGACTCGGAGGTACACGTGTTCTCCGGGCTCAAAACTGACCTGCCGGTGCTTTGCGTCATAATAACTCTTCTGACGGGATTTGGCCAATTGCAGTCGGTCTCTGATTTCCCGGACTTGTCTCTCAGCTTCCATCATGAGATCGGTTCCGAAGATATGGCTATCTCCAGCTTGAGACCAATTTAGAGGAGTGCGGCACTTACGACCATATAGTGCTTCATATGGCGACATCTTTAGACTGGTCTGGAAGCTGTTGTTATATGAGAACTCGGCGTATGGTAAACAATCTTCCCATTTTGCCCTGTTGGCTAGTACACAGGCTTGCAACATATCTTCGAGTATTTGATTTACTCGCTCTGTCTGACCGTCCGTCTGAGGGTGATAAGCAGTACTATATTTCAGTGCTGTCCCCAAGGCTTGATGAAGATGGGACCAAAAAGCGGAGGTAAACAAATATCCTCGGTTGGAAGTGATGGTTCGGGGTGCTCCATGCAGACTGACGATTCGGGATACATACAGTTGTGCAAGTTCGTCTGCTCTGTATCTGGTGATGATCGGGATGAAGTGAGCAACCTTGGTGAGGGTGTCCACTATAACCCAGATGGCATCTTTGCCTCGCTGAGTCCTAGGCAATCCGGTGATGAAATCCATGCAAACATCATCCCATTTCCATTGTGAAACTGGCAATGGTTGGAGAAGTCCAGCTGGCTTCTGATGATCTGCTTTCACCTTGTTGCATATGTCGCAACAGGCTACAAAATATGCAATGTCTTTCTACATCCCATCCCACCAGAATATCCATTTAAGGTCTTCATACATTTTCGTACCTCCCGGATGAATGGAATACGAGGATTCGTGTGCTTCTGACAAGATTTTTTTTCTTCAAGTCCGGTTGATCTGGTACAAAAATTCGTCCATGGAATCGGAGGGTTCGAAGTTGTCCTTGAAGAAATCTGGGGATTGCTTTGCATGTTTTTGTAGCTCGGCGTCTTCTGGCTGGGCCTTGCGGATATCCATCTCGAGTGTGGGGGTAACTTCCAAAATATTAGTGAGGCCAGCATCCATGATGACCAAGTTGAGCCGAGCGATCTCCTCCTGAAGTTCGGTAGGCAATGATTTTAACATGACATTTAAGCTGACGGGCTTTCGACTGTGCGCATCGGCAACGACGTTGGCCTTGCCTGGATGGTAATTTATTCCAAGGTCATAATCCTTGACCAATTCTAACCATCTTCGATGACGGAGATTTAAATCTGGCTGAGTGAAGATGTATTTGAGGCTTTTGTGGTCAGTAAAAATTTGGCACCTTTTTCCAATGAGATAGTGTCTCCAAATTTTTAATGCATGAACCACTTCAGCCAATTCCAAATCATGAGTAGGATAATTTCCCTCATGTGGTCGTAGTTGTCGTGAGGCATACGCTAGTACCTTGCTGTCTTGCATCAATACGCAACCAATACCTTGTCTGGAGGGATCGCAGTATACATCAAAGCTGCGATAAATGTCTGGAAGAGTCAATACCGGTGCGGTCGTCAGACGTGTCTTTAGCTCATTAAAACTCTTCTCACAATCCTCTGTCCACTCAAACTTTGTATCCTTTTTGAGCAGTTCCGTCATCGGTTTAGCAATTTTGGAAAACCCTTCAATGAAATGATGATAGTATCCAGCTAATCCGAGAAAACTCCGGATCTATGTTACAGTCATGGGTGGTACCCAATCGAGCACATCCTTTACTTTGCTCGGGTCCACGGCTATACCTTCGGCGGATAGTACATGTCCGAGAAACCCGACTTGCTTTAGCCAAAATTCGCACTTACTGAATTTGGCGTATAACTGATGGTTGCGGAGCCGTTGTAGCACTGCTCGGAGGTGATCCTTATGCTCTTCTTCACTCTTGGAGTAAATGAGGATATCATCGATAAAGACTACAACGAATTTGTCGAGGAAGTCCATGAACACTTTGTTCATCATATGCATGAAGAAGGCAGTTGTTGGGGATATTATTACTGGGCGTAAACCGACCTATGTGGGCCGGGTTAACTTCATCAGTAACTCAAGAGTGTTAAAGCCCAAGAAGGTAGATGAGGGCCCGAGGCCCATAGTCGGTTTAAGACTTGTAGCCATAAACCGGCATCTGTATGTAAACTTGTATTGTAAGATAGGAATAAGGAGAGACCAACTCGGATACAAATATGAACCGGTGTTAGGACTCTGTGAACCGACAGGCATCACCCGTGTATATAAGGGGATGACCCGGTGGCAGTTTAGGGGAACAGACAACAACTCGAGACTTAGGCGAAGCTTGTTTTGCTCCCTAGTAATCGAAACCCCATCAATTCCATCACAACTAGACGTAGGCTTTTACCTTCATCGAAGGGGCCGAACTAGTATAAAACCTCTTGCGTCCCTGTGTCCGCTTTAACCCCTTCGAGCTAACCCGTTGTGATGGCCTCACGACTAAGTCCTTTCTCTAGGACATCTGCCGTGACAAAACCATGACAGTTGGCGCCCACCGTGGGGCTTGCGCACGGTGGTGTTGAGTTCTTGGAGGGCGGCTTTGAAGGACTCGAGGGCTACGCTGTGGGCCGGATGACTAAGAGTCGTCGCGGCAAGCTCTATATCGACGATGCAGGCTGGGGCCCCGAGGCCGGCTTAGTTGAGTACGGGTACCGGGTCCCCTTTGGTGGCATACACGTTTTCATCGGCAAGATCGGTGAACCGGGCCCTGAGCCGGACATCTGCACCGACCTCGTCGAAACGGCTCAGCATGCGCGATCTGCCCGGGTTAAACCGGCCGTGAAGCGTGTCTTCGTGGGAGTCATCCATGGAGGAGGTTATGAAGATGGATCGGAATCTGGCGGCGAGACCGTCATGTATTCCGGTGATGAGTCATCAGCCGGAGAAATCGAATCTCTATATCAGCTACAAGATGGCCGGATTGGGGGCTGTTCCGATGGCGACAGTATTCTAGACCCCTCTGATCTACCCAACCGAGTTGGAATATTCATGGCCGGCACACAAGCAGTACTTTGTTCTTTGACCGCTGCGGCAACAACCTCCGGTTCAGTAGTGGCGACAACCTCCGGTTCAGCAGCGGCAATGGCTGCCGGGGCAGGAGGCTTTGTACGCCCGCCGGCTCAAGTTCTATCAGATCTATTTGATGCATTGGCTATGCTTATGGCAGAAGCTAACCCGGCGGATCAGGATGTCCACAACGCGGAGATTGCAAAAGTGAGGGAACAGATCACCCATGCCAAGGCGGACCTGGCAGCTGAGAATGCCAGAATGACCGCAGAGCGGGCCGCTTTAGACGCACAAGCCTACAGGCTAATGTTGGACCAGAACGCGTCGCATGAGGTCATGAAGAGGAAGTACCGATCCCGTTTGCCTTCGGTTTTCGAGGCCAGAGACCTTTTCAACACCCCAGGAGCAGGAACCAGTAATCCGCTGGGGATAAACCGGGCGGAAGCTCCTGGGACCAGCGCGCTGATTCAGCCTCGTTTGATGGATCTGCCTCGTCATGACATTGTTGTACCTCAGGCTGTTTCAACACCTCTGGGTCAGTACTCCAACCCGATGGACAATCTCGTTGCCGCTGCTGCACGGCTGGAGGCCATTCTAATTGAAGGTGACTCGCCACAGGCGGTAGAGACGCGCCGGGTCAAGGAGCTTCTTAGGACAGCTTTGGTCCAACAGGAAGCATACTCGTACAGCCACGACCGGATCCACTCAACCCCTCGTCCAAGCCTGAGCTATAGCAGGCATATGGATGAACCGGCCGTGTCAAGTAATGAACGATGTGGAGCACCCCGCGGAATGAACCCGGCGGGTGTTGCTGATAACGCTCAGGAAGTGGTGGACCGGGCCTGAGCGCGCAGGGAGGCCAAGTTAGCCGCACAGTATCAGGCTCGGCAGCTTATGCCAGTTCGTCCAACTATCTCGGTCGATCCTGGTGTTACTTCTAGTTCTTTGGGGGTGCCTTGCCTTGTCCCTGCCTTACGCAATGTACGCCTGCCCAAGGATTTCAAAGGCCCACGCAAGGTACCAAATTACATGGCGGATCAACCTCCAGAGACATGGGTGGAGAGCTATGAGATGGCCATGGAGATGCTTGATGTGGATGATGCGGCATGTGCGAAATACTTCACCATGATGCTCGAAGGAATGGCCCGTACTTGGTTAAAAAGCTTACTGGCCAATTCTATTAGTTCATGGGCCCAATTATGAGCCCGGTTTATCAGTAATTTCAAGGATACATGTAAGCAGCCTATGTCGATAGTGGACTTAGCTGCCTGCGTCCAGGAGGAAGGAGAATCGAGGACTCATTGGGTGCACCGGGCTTCACAAGTGTTGCATTCATCAGACCGCATCAACGCTGACACTGCAGTCATAACCCTAGAAGGCAACTGCCGGTTTGGGCCCCTAAAGCTGAAGCTGGGAAGGATGAAGCGCCATTGCACTGACATGGGGACCCTCATGGCTGCTTTGGTAAAGTATGCTGATTCTGATAGTACCAAGGATCCCGAGTCTGATGATGACAAGGCAGGGAAGGGAAAGAGGAATAGCAACTCCAAGGGTAAGCAGCATCACTCGACAGGCAATGGTAGCGGAGGCAAGCGTAAGGTGGATGGCAACATGGACTTCGTGGCTAATACCGACACACAGGACAAGGGCCAGCGATGCAAAGGTAAACCGTCGAATCGTAGTGGGGCGCCCAACCCTAACCCGGACCGCCTAAATTATCTATTGAACCAGCCCTGTCCTAAGCATGGGAGGAAGGAGGTGCCAGCAAACCACCTTTGGAAGGATTGCTACATTATGCAGGAATTCAAGAATTCTAATGCTTTCCGGTATGATCACGGCTCCGGCGGTGGCTCAGGATCTGGGCCGGGATACGGTGGTGGAAATTCCGGTTCAGGATTTAATGGTAATCCGGGCGGACATAACAATCAAAATAATCAGAACAACCAGGGTGGTTACAACCAGCAGCAGCAACAGTCGGGTTACCAGAGCAACCCAAAGCAGTTGAATAGTGGGCAGTACCATGTCTTCACCACTAGCTTGGACAAGCGAGACCGAAAGGTTCAGAGGCGGGCAGTCAATTCTGTTGAACCGGCCGTGCCCCGTTATCTATGCTGGTTTGAACAGCCAATCATATGGAGCAGAGAGGATCACCCTCCCCGGGTTGATAATCCGGGTCAGTTGGCTCTGGTGGTGGCGCCCCAGGTGGGAGGATACAAGTTCACCAAGGTGCTCATGGATGGAGGGAGCAGCATTAATATCTTGTACTATGAGACCTTCCGTCGTATGGGACTAACAGATTTAAACCTTAAACCGTCCAATACGGCGTTCCATGGTGTGGTACCTGGCAAGTCAGCATATCCTGTTGGTAAGATAGCTCTGGAAGTGGTTTTTGGAGATGATCATGATTCCAGGTCGGAGACATTGACGTTTGAAGTGGTAAAAATCCAAAGTTCATATCATGCCTTGTTTGGGCGACCGGCCTACGCCAAGTTTATGGCACGACCCTGTTATGTGTATTTGCAGCTCAAAATGCCGGGTCACAAGGGGACAATAACGGTTCACGGAAGCCGTAAATTCGCCTTGGAATGCGAGGAAGGAGATGCGGCCTACGCAGAGTTGGTTTGTGCCACCGAGGAACTAAAATTTTATAAGGACAATGTTGATCCTGCAAACATGACTCCGTTAAAAAGCCAACTACGGAGCATGATCCGGCCCTGAAATTCAAATCGGCAGCTGAGACTAAGCTTGTTGACTTCGTGCCTGGCGATTCGTCCAAGCAGTTCAGCATCAGTGCCAATTTGGATCCAAAATAGGAAGGCGCGCTCATCGAGTTCATCCGTGAGAATCGGGACATTTTTGCATGGAAGCCCTCTGACATGCCAAGTGTACCGAGGCGACTCACTGAGCACACCCTTAATGTGGATCCTAAATACAAACCGGTGAAACAGTTCCTCCGCCGGTTTAACGAAGAAAGACGCAAGGCTATTGGAGAAGAGGTAGCCAGGCTCTTAGCAGCTGGCTTTATTATTGAAGTTTTCCACCCTGAGTGGCTTGCTAACCCAGTGCTGGTCCTTAAGAAAAATGGCACCTGGCGCATGTGTGTGGATTACACAGATTTTAATAAGGCTTGTCCGGCAGACCCTTTTGCCCTCCCCCGTATTGATCAAATTATTGATGCTACGGCGGGTTGTGAGAGTTTGAGTTTTTTGGATGCGCATTCCGGCTATCATCAGATCAAAATGGCAGTTAAGGACCAGGAGAAGACGGTGTTCATAACTCCCTTTGGAGGCTTATGCTATGTGTCCATGCCCTTTGGGCTCAAGAGTGCCCAGGCAACTTATCAACGGTGTGTACAAAATTGTCTTCATAAGCAGATTGGCCGCAATTTACATGCTTACGTGGATGATATTGTGGTTAAGTCAAGAGAGAAGGAGACTCTGGTTGACGACTTGAAGGAAACTTTTGATAACCTGAGGACGTACAAGATGATGCTTAATCTGGCCAAGTGTGTCTTTGGTGTACCGGCAGGCAAGTTATTGGGTTTTCTGGTGTCCAATAGGGAAATCGAGGCGAATCCGGAGAATATCACAACCATCACCTCCCTGGCTAAACCAAAGTGTATCAATGATGTTCAACGCCTGGCAGGCTGGATTGCTGCATTAAGCCGGTTTATCACCCGCCTTGGTGAGAAGGCAATCCCTTTGTATCAGATGTTGAAGAAGACGGATGAATTCGTCTGGAGTTCTGCTGCTGATAAGGCATTTGAGGACTTAAAGCGGCAATTGGCCAATCCGCCTGTGCTCGCGGCTCCCATTGACAAGGAGCCGTTGCTGCTATATGTTGCTGCTAATGCTCGTGTGGTCAGTGTGGCTATTGTGGTGGAGCGAAAAGAGGCAGGCAAGGAGCATCCGGTTCAACGTCCGGTCTATTATATTAGCGAGGTACTTATTGAGTCCAAGCAAAGGTATCCGCATTGGCAGAAGCTGGTATATGGTGTTTTTCTGGCAAGCCGGAAGCTTAAACAATACTTCCAAGGGCACCCCATTACGGTAGTCAGTTCTGCTCCCTTGGGCGATATCATCCAGAACCGGGAAGCGACTGGCCGGATTGCCAAGTGGGCTATAGAGCTTGGGCCGCACGGGTTAAAGTACGTGCCGCGGACGGCGGTTAAGTCTCAAGTGCTTGTTGATTTCATCAATGATTGGACGGAACTGCAAGCACCTGAAGACAAACCAGATCACACATATTGGACCATCCATTTTGACGGATCTAGGCAATTGGAGGGGTCAGGGGCTGGAGTCGTATTAACTTCCCCAAGAGGTGATAAGTTCTGTTACATTCTCCGCCTAATGTTCCCTTGTACTAACAATGCAGCTGAGTATGAAGCCTTGCTCCATGGTCTCCGGATGGCTAAAGAGATGAATCTAAGTCGAGTTAAGTGCTTCGATGACTCGGACCTTGTGGCTCAGTAGGTGTCTGGCACTTGGGATTCCAAGGACCCACTCATGGCAGCATATCGTCGTGAGGTGGATACTATTGCAGGTCACTTTAAAGGCTATCAGGTGGACCACGTGGACCGACGGAAGAATGAAGCGGCGGACGCTTTAAGCCAGCTAGGTTCTCAGCGCAAACCAGTCCCGCCCAATGTTTTCCTCGATGTGCTGCACAACCCGTTGGTCAAGCTCCCTGGTGAAGTGCATTTGGCTACTCCTGATCCGGAGGCTCAATTGGTGGCAGCTCTTCATGTTATTCCGGATTGGACGCTTCCTTACCTTGCGTACATGAACCGAGGCGAGTTACCAGAGGAGGAGACTCTGGCCCGACAGATAATCCGGCGATCCAAGTCCATGACTATTGTCAATGGCGAGTTGCATCATTGCAGTGTGTTAGGGGCGTTTCAACGCTGTGTGTCTCCTGAAGAAGGCTGTGAAATTTTGCGTGAGATCCACGAAGGAGATTGTGGTCACCACACCGGTTCAAAATCTTTGGTGGCTAAAGCGTTCCGCCATGGCTTCTATTGGTTAACTGCTCATGCTGATGCGGAGGATCTGGTCAGACGATGTGACGGTTGCCAAAAGTTTTCAAGACGTGCTCATGTGCCGGCTCAAGAATTGAGAATGATTCCAATCACTTGGCCGTTTGCAACTTGGGGGCTGGATATGGTTGGACCTTTCAAACGGTCCAAGGATAAGAAGACCCACCTCCTGGTGGCGGTTGATAAGTTTACAAAGTGGGTGGAAGCAGAACCTATTAGCAATTGTGATGCGGCCACGGCGGTTCAGTTCATCAAAAAAGTGATTTTCCGGTTTGGCTTTCCACACAGTATCATCACAGACAATGGTACCAATTTGTCCAAAGGTGCCATGAAGGAGTTCTGTGAACGTGAGCACATCCGGCTTGATGTTTCATCCGTAGCGCACCCACAGTCCAATGGTCAAGCAGAAAGGGCTAATCAAGAGATCTTGAGAGGCATCAAGCCCCGGCTTATGGTTCCTTTGCAGAGAACACCGGGTTGTTGGGTAGAAGAGTTACCATCTGTGTTATGGAGCATCAATACCACACCCAACAGATCAACAGGATACACACCATTCTTCATGGTCTATGGAGCGGAGGCGGTTCTCCCTAGTGATATCCGTCATGATTCACCTCGTGTGGTGGCTTATGTTGAGGCGGACAACGAGATAGCATGGCAAGACGCTTTGGACCGGTTGGATGAAGATCGTGACATAGCATCTGCCCGCTCGACGATTTACTAACAGGATCTTCGTCGTTATCACAGTCACCGAGTTAGAACCAGAACCTTTTAAGAGGGAGATTTGGTGCTTCAGCTCATCCAAGATGAGACTAATATGCATAAGTTATCCCCACCTTGGGAGGGACCTTTCGTGGTCAGCAAGAATCTGCACAATGGGTCATACTATCTGATCGATATTCGAGAGCATAAAGACTCGCGTACATCAGAGGAGGAGACCAACAAGCCCTGGAACATAGCTCATCTTCGGCCTTACTATACCTGAGCCATTGGCTCTACTTATGTACATATTATGACGATGTATATATTATGATTAATATAATAAACCGGAACCTCAGCTAAAGCGGGGTATCTGTTCTTTTACATCATGTGTGGTTACATGGAGTTGTTCTGTCTTAAAGCAACCTCCGGTTTACCCCTTGAAGTTTTTATAATATCATTCGGGGGCTTGGTCGTATCCGAACCAATGCGACACCTTTTGATAGGCGAAAGCCACTAGATCACTTGGGGACATGGTCAAATCTGAACTAGTCACGCCTCTTGATCGGCCTAAGGCCACAAAATCACTTGGGGGCTTGGTCGAAACCGAACCATTGCCACGCCTTTTGATCGACATAATGCCACGGTTTCATTTGGGGACTCGGCTGACTTGAACCATAGCCACACCTATCGGGGGCTTGGTCGTGTCCGACCATGGTAATGCCATCTGATCGGCTCAAATAAGCCTCTTTTTGCAAACGGTTTTTAATCCGGAGACTATTTGCTTGGTTTGATTTTCTATTCACATCTTGGAATAACACAGTGTTTATCATAACCCGGCATGGTTTATATGGTAAACCGGCATTACATACACAGGAGCTACTTTCTCCTTCGACGGTATAGGTTTATATACCTCCGTTTCAAGATTGGCAATGCCAACTTCATGCCCAACGATGGCAGGTATTTTGTATCACAAGATTCGATCAGGTACCTCAATTTCATTGCATATATATAAAGATCATAATCCGGCTGGCGGTACAACCGCCTTGGCAGTTCAAGATTTTATGATTGCAGGAAAAATAGATTGAAGGTTTTGATCATTCAACAGAAGTGTAAGTACCAGTAACAATGCATGAAGGCATCTTAAAAGCAAGAGTATTGGCTATCCTATTACAAGGCAACATGGTGCCCAAATAAGATCATTGTTTTCTAGGCGGAATATAAAAGAGAGGCAGTTTAAACCGGCCTCTGGTTCAAGCTTGGTCGCCGCCCTGGTCTGATGGTTGCGGGTCATCCTATGCCGCTTCAGCTTCAGCTTCCCTACCCAGTGGCTGGAAATCAACAGTTGTCCAGTCGACTCCCATTAAGGCTTGAAAGACAGCTTCATCATGGATCAACAACGATGGTTCAATATCAGGAGCATAAGTATGCTTACGGATTGGAGGGATTAGATTCTCCGCTTCAGGAATTGGTGCAGCCACTTGTTTGTTCTGGTTGTCATATTGGGCCTGATAATGAGACAAGTCTGCCTCTTCCACCAATTGACAAGCTAAAGGGCGCACCTCCCGATTTATCGCTCTCAGGTCCTCCTCGTTGAACTCTGAACCATCTTCTTTCAAGTGGGGGTAGCCTTGAGCTGCTTCAACAGGATCAAAATCCGGCATCCACGCTTTTGCCCGGATTAAGGCATTGATAATGCCGGTTCGAGCAGTAGATTTTTTTAGCTCTTCAAACCGGGCAGGAAGCATTGACAGTCTTTTCAGGGTGTCTTGGATTAAGGTGGGCGTCGGGTTGTTATGGGACGCAGTTGAGATGATCCGCTGCACGCCAGTATATAATTGCTCTGTCAGTGTATAGACATCTTTCAACTTCTTCCGCACATCTGACCCCAAGTGACCAATGCGTGTCCCTGCAACCGTTACAAAGGATTCACAAACTGGACACATCATAAGAAGGCCGAGTTATTACGACAATCAAGAAAGCTTACCAAAGATAGCGGCAGTCATAGCATGCACGTGACGCTTTACGCTGGTCAGTTCATCTACCATCGGTTTAAGTGCGGCTTTGGCATTTTTAACTTGCTTTGTTAAAGCGGCCTTCTCAGTGACCCAGTCTGCCCGTTCTTTCTTGAACTTCTCCTTAAGATGTTCCATGACGCTTAAAGCGCTGGTCAACTCTTCTTTTGCTTTGGAGGTTTCAGCATATTGGGATTTCAGATTTTCTTGGAGATTGGCGACTTGGTTTTCTTTTGTCTTTAGCTCAGCCTGCATACAGACAGTTATATGATTCCGAAAGCAGTACAACAATTGAAGTACCAACCACATAACAAGTTATGCGCTTAGCCCTTGGGGGCTAATGTATATTTGATCTTAATCTTTCAATAGATTCTAAAGTCCCAAGATCAATACAGGTATTCAACTTGGCACTTGGGGGCTAATGGCTATTTGCTCCAATAAAGATGATAATTACTTAAAGTCCCGGTTTAACTACGCTAAGTTGAACCGGCCCTTGGGGGCTACATCAGCGAATTCCGAAGCATTGAGATTTATATTAGCAAGTCCTGGTTTGAATGAAGATTCTAAACCGGCCCTTAGGGGCTAGGAGAACTAACAAGATTGAAATATCCAAGCAGGAAAAAGCACATGGAAGTTACCTCAAATTTCTCTTTCATCATATTCACCAGACCAGCTTCATAATCACGGCTGGTATACAACCGGTTCAGGTAGCCAGAATGAAGATCTTGGGCATTCAGAGCAGCATAGGTCGCCAAGTCAACATTCCACTTGCCTTTGCCCATGGCAGCAAGTTCTTCTTTGGCGGTATGCTTGGATAAAACAACAGGATTGCTGGGCTCTGTATGGCCAATGCCAATAATTACAACTTCATCATCCTTAGCATCACCGGTTTGCACTGGCGCAGTCGGTTTGTCAGCAGGCTGGGATGGACTGGTGGACCTCCCAAACCGGATGGGGCTTGTGGGCTGGTTGACAGGGCCTGAGGTGTCATTAGGCCTTTCTTCAACAATAAAATCGTCATCTTGCTGTGGTGGATCATTGGGTATATCTTCACGAATAGCCGCTTCAAGATCTGGAGTTTTACCCGGTTCAGTGATGGCGTCCTCCTCGGCCGCTTTATCTAGGCGAGCCTTCTTGCTCGGCCTAGGCTTGGCCCTGAAAGGAATAACAAAGTCAAATACAACATATGTTCCAAAGTGATGTACCAGAAATATTATGATAAGTATAGCTTACCCAAGCACCGTTTTGAGCGGTGGCAGCTGAGTAGCCGATGACTCACCAGAGGATGAGTGGGAAGTAACCTGATAATCGGAGTCAGATGGATTAAGAGGTTGACGAAAACAGCCCGCTTTAGGACAAGCACTGACAAGCAAATTAGAGACCTCTGAACGGCGTTTCCGAACTGGACTGTTCGGTAAACCGGTGGAGGTAACTACCTGGCCACTGTGCCGGGTTGTGCGGCGAGCTTCGTGTTATGAAATTTGGGATCCAAGTAAGCAAGAGGATGAGAAAATTTAACCTTCCGGTTTGCCTGACGGATTTTTTGCGAAGGCAAAGGGTTTGAATCGGAAGAGAGAGTAATTACCTCTGCAGCAGCAGCATGGCTGGCTTCGGCATCATCCTGACAAATACCATCATCAATAAGGCGTGTGAAAAATAAGCCAAGTGAGTCAAGCTCTACCTCAAGGTCTAGATTATCCACATCATCATCAACGGCCGGATCAGAAGATGCAGTGTTTTTCTTCTTATGAGCAGGCCGCTTCACGACTTTAGTCTTTGCCCGGGTTGGTCATTCTGGTTTGTCTGTTTTTTCTGGCTTCTCCTCTGGAAGTTTCTTACTCCAAAACGGATCATCACCCTATTTAAACAGATATTGATATTAAACAATGGCCAGATATATCAATGACAGGTTCAGTAAAAAGAAAAATCAAACTCTTACAGCTGGCGGTTTGTTGGTGGCACAGAAGGGAAGCAGGCCGGTTCGAGCACAGATGTGTTCCGGTTCATTCAGCATTTTCTTCACAGCCTCTGTGATTTCTTCATCGGTGAGCTGGATGTTAACATGTCGCAGTGGGTCATCAACACTGCCAATATACTCGCACATCAAACAGGAGCGCTGACTAAGGGGCAGTATGCTCCACGATATCCAACAGCAAGCGAGATCAACCCCTGTTAAACCATTGGCCATGAAGGCTCTAAGCTTGGACAATTGAGGAGCGTATTTGCTTCTCTCCTTGGCAGTCAACCTTTATGGAAAGGGGTGTGTATTGCTAAGCCGCTCCGGACGAAAGCCAGGCAAAGGATTTTCATCAGCAGGGGAGGAGTATTTGCAATAGAACCATGTCTGATTCCACTCTTTGTGGTGGCTGTGCAGTTTGGCGTGAGGGTATGTGACCTCTTTCCTTTTCTGAATCGCCACACCACACAATTCCGTATTGGAACCATTAGTAAACTCAGTGCGGCGGTTTAGATGGAAGCAGTCTTTGAACAACTCAACTGTGGGCTCCTCTTGAAAGAACACCTCACAAAGCACTTGGAAGTGACATATGTTTGTAACAGAGTTGGGGCCAATGTCTTGTGGGCGGAGTTGAAAATTGGCTAAAACGTCCTGGTAAAATTTAGAACCGGGCGGCTTAAAGCCCCGGGCTAAGTGATCTACGAAAATGACGAACTCTCCTTCTTGAGGTGTGGGAGGGCATTCTTTGCCTGGGACCGTCCAATGGATGGTGTTTTTGCTGCTTAAAGCACAGATCAGGACTGAATTGTTCAGTTGAGTCTCTGTGACGTGAGAAGGAACCCAGTTGCATTCATATACTTGCTTGGCCATGATGAACTCTACAAGATAGGGGATTCTGGTTCAAGAATGCATTGATTAAAGTACATTGATATGTACAATGTTAAACCGGAGACAACTCTATCTAAACCGGAGTTTTACGAAGCGACAACATCTGGCGGTTCAACAAGGGGACTAATGGTATATACCAGTTTGTTAATTTTTTTCTACACCAAGTTAAACCGCCGAATCTAAGCATTGAAACAGTTGAGATTGCGGATGGGTAAGTGTACAGAAACAGATTTCACAAGATTTCCCTACAGCAATGGATCTAAAGCAAGTTCAAAAAAGAAGGAAAATATTCAAAAGCTCAAAGCACAACAGTATTGAATCAATGGGCGGAAATATATGTGAGATCTATGGTTTTAGGCATGAAACTAAAGGCGGATACCAAAAGTTATCACTACACAGAGAAGGGTTTCACAGATGCATCCAGGAGCTAGCATATGAACATGAACAGATGATGAACGCAGCAAGAACACGAAACCCTAGAACAAATCTATGGTGAGAAGGGCAGAAGACCTACCAGAGCTGAGGAACATATGGGAGGTCGCCACAGTTTTCTGGTGCGCTCAGGTTGATGCAGCGGCCAAGGTCGATGCAAAAGACAACAGCGGCGGCAGAGCTCTGAGACTAGTGACGTGAGGAAGACGAAGAGGAAGGGCACGAAGGGGAGAAAGGAAATGACCCTTCGGCCCTATTTATAAGGCAAAAAGACATGTGTCAGGCGCGTGAATCCAGGAACCGAAAATTTCGGAAGCGGAGCTGTCGCCTTGGTTGTTGTGAGTTTATTAAACAAGGAGATATCAGGGATGTTTTCTTTATGACAGATGACGTCACCTCGGCTTACAGCAACTGGAGAGGATGACATCATGGCGGTTCAGCAACTACGAGAAGATGTTGAAGATGAAGATTTTGCTAAGGATTGACATGAACCCATTCAAATCAATCTGGGGCCTAATGTTGGGGATATTACTACTGGGCGTAAACCGGCCTATGTGGGCCGGGTTGACTTCATCAGTAACTCAAGAGTGTTAAAGCCCAAGAAGGTAGATGAGGGCCTGAGGCCCGTACTCGGTTTAAGACTTGTAGCCGTAAACCGACATCTGTATGTAAACTTGTATTATAAGATAGGAATAAGGAGAGACCAACCCGGATACGAATATGAACCGGTGTTAGGACTCTGTGAACCGACGGGCGTCACTCGTGTATATAAGGGGACGACCCGGTGGCAGTTTAGGGGAACAGACAACAACTCGAGACTTAGGTGAAGCTTGTTTTGCTCCCTAGTCATCGAAACCCCATCAATTCCATCACAACTAGACGTAGGCTTTTACCTTCATCGAAGGGGCCGAACTAGTATAAAACCTCTTGCGTCCCTGTGTCCGCTTTAACCCCTTTGAGCTAACCAGTTGTGATGGCCTCACGACTAAGTCCTTTCTCTAGGACATCTGTCGTGACAAAACCACGACAACAGTGGCATTGGTGAGACCAAAGGACATCACAGTATATTCGTAAAGACCGTATCGTGTAGTGAATGCGGTCTTAGGAATATCTTCCTTTTTAATCTTGAGCTGATGATATCCGGTCCGTAAATCGATTTTTGAGAATACTTCAGCCCCACTGAGTTGATCAAACAGATCATCAATCCTTGGCAGTGGGTATTTATTTTTGATGGTGACCTCATTCAGCTGACGGTAATCTATGCACATACGGAGACTGCCATCCTTTTTGCCCACGAAAATTGCAGGTGACCCCCACAGTGAAGAGCTGGGACGAATATAACCCTTCTGGAGTAATTCGTCAAGCTGTTTCTTTAGTTCCACTAATTCTGATGAGGGCATCCGGTAATACTTCTTGTATATTGGTGCGGTTCCGGGCACAAGATCTATGGCAAACTCCAGTTCCCGATCTGGTGGCATGCCAGGCAGTTTTTCTGGAAACACATCAGGGTACTCACTGACCACAGGAATAAATTCCAACTCAACCACAGCGGTGCAAACTAGTTCTGGCTTGGGCACATTCTTGCGAGCATAGAATTTGATGAGCTGCCCATTCAGACTGGTCAAACTGACTTCTCGGGTTGCGTAGTTTATACAAACTTGGTATTGGTCAGCCAATTCATCCCCAATATAGTATCCAACTATTCAGACTCAATGATTATCAGAGATGTTGGAAAGTGGGCCCTGTTGATATTGATCTCCAGATAACGGCAGACTAGATTGCTCTTGATTATAGATCCCGGGGTTTGTACCAGCATATTTTTGCCCAAAATGGTGCAAGGAAAATTGTTTTGGGCGGCAAAACTCTGAGAAATAAAAGAATGGGAAGCCTAGAATCAAATAAAATTACTGCATGTATGTCATTAACAGAAAACATACCAATGACGACTTCTGGCTTCTCTTGGGCTTCATCGGCAGAGATATGATTCATGTGCCCAGTTGGCCCTGACTCCATAAAGTTGACTTGTGGACTGCTCAAGGCATTCACCTTGTTGTTCTTGGGGCACTGTTTGGCATAATGTCCGGCCTGCCCGCAAATGAAACAAGTATTATTGCGCTGGCGCTCCTCATGTGTTGGACTGGTTACAATATTCTTGACTTGAGTGGTGGTCCTATTAGCATTATGCTGCCAATTTGGCCTGTATTCCACCTAAGTCGGCTGCCAGGTACGAGCTTTTTGCACACGTTGTCCATCCTTCTTTGGCTAAAACTTGCACTTGTTGTCGTTGTTAGCAGACCTATTATCCGATATAAGCTTGTGCTCCCGTTCAACAATGAACGCTTTGTCCACCAGAGTTTGGAAATCGGTGAAATCAAACATACTGAGAGCACACCGAAGTTGTGGATTTAAAACTCCAAGAAATCTGTCAATCTTCCTTTCTTCAGTGGCCACATCATACAGAGAGTAACGGGACAAATGATTGAATTTTTGCGGATACTCAGCCACATACTGATTTCCTTGGACGAGCGCGAGAAATTCACGCTGTTTGGCCTTCATAACTCCAGTAGGGATGTGATACTTGTGGAACTTATCCTTGAATTTTTCCCAGGTGACTTCCTCATCAATCGGCCACATGGCTTTTGTATTTTCCCACCATATGGCAGCTGCTCCCTCAAGGTAATGGGTTGCAAATGGGACTTTATCATTTCCTTCAGTACGGGCGATCTCAAGCTTTTTCTCCATGGTCCGCAACCAATCGTCTGCATCCAATGGGTCAACAACCTGACTGAAACTGGGTGGATTGGTCCTCTGAAAATCTGACAGCTTTGAGTGGTGACCATTCTGATTTCCATTCTGTCCAACCATAGCTTGCACACTTCTCAATATTTCAATCAGATCATTGTTCCTTTTGTCTTCAAACATACGCAGAACTTGCTTGGTGGATGGAGGATCAGGCGGTGGAGCTGGTGGCTGAACGTTCGGCTCGGGAGAATATCCTGCCTATCGTGCGGAACGACGAACAGGAGTTCTCGCGCGAACGTTGCTACTGCTGCCTCCCCACGTCATCCTATTGAGTATTTTCCCAAGGCAACACAATCGAGATGAGAGACATCCAAGAATAAAATTGGGGGAAAAGCCAGCAATAACTCTCGAAAAAGACCAAAAAGAGCGAAGAAAATACGGCGATTAAAGTCCCAACATAATTATACATAGACTCATACATGACAATTAAACTACAAGGCTGGTTCCACTACTCTCATACATGAAGCATCATGACTCATACAACTACATCCGTACACCATCTAGATGACTGCGAATACTCAAAGATACTACTGCTCTGCTGGTGCTGCGGTGTCCTCCCCTGAAGCAGTCTCAGATCCCGAACTGACGTGGTTAACGGAAACCTCCGGGTTAAAGGTAACGTGACGACGCTGCCTCGAGGGCTCTCCCTCAGGGGCATGGGTAGGATGAAGCATCGGGGCTGCAGGGGTAGCAAGAAGTGAGACCCACTCGGCAGGAGCACTAAGAGGGTTCACTGCGGAGACGCCTGTGCTACTCGGGGGAGTAACCAGCGAAAGAGGAGAGCTAGAACTAACTGGGACATACGGGGTAAATCCCAGTGAGGACGGAGTAGTGGTGGATCTTGTAGTGACCAAGGTAGTGGCTAAAGCAGTATGGGCACGAGTCAGCTCTCGAGCCAGCTCGTGGATCATCAGATAGCTAGCAGTGATATAACGAGCAAGATGGCTAGCAACACTATCAGACTCCGGGTCAACGAGGGGAAAACGGACACGACCGTTGTCATGCAGAGATGGGTAGTAATAGAAACCTGGGTGGTGCTGCATTTGAACCTTGGTATAACGAAGCTCGACAAGGATCTCAAATGCGGCAAACTGGAGAGCCTGAGAAGTGGTGGAGGCGTAACCGCTCCAAGAAGTGCGAGTGTAAGAGCCGGAATCGGAACTGGTGCGCAGAGTAACCACTGCGTGATACTCATACACTGAGTCTGCTAGACGCTCCCGGTACACACGGTAGACTGGTTCATCTCCGTGAGGGTACAGCCGACGCCACATGTTGCGGAGAAGGTGCGGTGACGTGTACGGCATCAGCTGCAACTGAGACGGATACGGCACCGGAGCCATCTACACTCACAACCATTAGCAGGTTAGCATAACAATAATAATCAAATGACTAGAATGCAACAACCATCTATAACTGCTACCGGCACTCATTTTTTCTCACACCTAGCGTCCAGTTAACACGTCGTAGTCTAGCGTGGCCTACAGTCAGCGTGGCTCTGATACCAATGGTTGTGGCACCCCGGCTTAGAGCGATCGGTTTACCTTGCATTGCCAGCCCAGAGACCATGTCTTTTGGCAACACACAACAAATTGGTACAGAAAACAACCGCTTTATTGATACTAGCGGAACAGAGTTCAAATTACAACAGCGGTCGAGGCCAAGCGGCACACTCGGTGCGGCTGAATAATATGTACATTATTTAGTGAACACAAAGGGGCCTCGATCCGAACAACTACGTGGTAGCGGAATAACGTCGTAGCGGAAGCTCCATATCACAGGGACACTGATGTGGACACGATCTAGACTCGAACATCGCTCCTTTCCAACGAGACTTTCCTGAAATCTGGCATGACACGCCAGGTCAGTACATTGAATGTACTTGCAAGCTCACAACAAGCATAATCATAATGACAAACAATATCATGATATTTAGCCAATTATTAATGATGCAACACTATATGTCAACATGCTGTGATCATGCTCGAACGTCCCTCAGGACAACTTACCAACCGTGATCATCCTCTGATCACAAACACCACCAATGTGGTAAAACACACCACCAACATGGTAAGATACACCACCAACGTGGTAAAACACACCACCAATGTGGTCTTTAACAAAATGACTCGTGATCCTTACGGCGATCACAACCACGACCAATATCTGGTCCCAAATTCTGCGATGGCCTTTTTGCCATCCTTGACAATGCAAAGTATACAGCTTAGTGTGCAATTTTCATCATTTGTTGACTCATGGTGGGACCTACTATGAGGTGTCCTTAACCGTGGACGCGACTATCGATAGATTATACACTCTGCAGAGGTAGCACACTGGACCCACACCACGGAACCCATGGCCTCGCACTCCCATTCGGGTGGACCAACGGCATTCCGACGAAACCCCTCCATTGCCACAACACTCTCCCGGCCACTCCGACCCAAATCCACAACGGGCTGGTCCTGGGTGGCCCCGTGTCTATCAAAGACACCCTAACCACCGTCGTGGTCAAACTCCCACTCGGGGAAACTCCCACTCGAGGAAACTCCCACTAGGGGAAATCGGTACCATAATCTTATCAACGAGCACACAAGGTTAAGTCTGCTTGCTGGGCCAGGGCAAACACGACACAACCTTCCCTAGATGGAGGCACCGACCAAAGGCTGTGTCAATGGACCGAATCAAGGCCCCCCATAAAGGCAAATGTGGTTGCACTGGAAAGACTCGATTCGGCGGCACCATGACCCAGTCAATGGTGTATTCAAGTTGAGTTATTTTCAGTTTCAACTTTAAACTAACAATGACCGGTGTCATAGCATGCCATGAAATGCAAAATAACACATGTATCATAAAAATAACCAATGTCATGTATAACCGTCAACAACTCACGTTACTCTACAGATGACTCACAACTTAATCAAAATATTTTGCAACAAGTTTCATTGATTTCTTACGCAATTAAGTTCAAACTTTCTGTAAACAAGTAATATGATTTAACAGAATATTTTCTAACAAATTCTTATCAATTTTAGGAAGGCAAAAATATAGTTTAGATAACTATCATGCATAACAAAATTATTTCTAATATCACCTCAAATAAATCTTAACTTGCTTTATCCACTAAACTAGTTTAAACTATTCTGTAAATCAAGCATAACAACTATTCAACATTTAACAGAATACAAATAACTCAATAATTATTTAAATGCATGGATTAATTTTTTCATCCAAGTAAGAAAATCACGAATATTGAAATGGCATCATAAAAATGTTGATGTGGCTTGCCTTACTGCAGGTGAGGTTCACAAGCCTCCTGGTGATCCTCAAGACAAGCCTCACCTTCTGAAAATAATTTTAAACACACACGGAAAATATCAAGAACACTTCTGAAATTCACCAGAAATTCTAAACAGCTCAGAAAAATCTCATCTTTGGTGAGCTGTTAGATTTTCTTTCAAGGAACACAATGCAAAAAGAATCAATTCATTTGGACTTATGGTTAAAAAGTTATAACTGTTTGAAGTGTTCTGTAAATTCAAATGAATTTAAATAAAAATAAAAAGACTTGGGGGGTGACGTCGAAGGCGTAAAAGCCCACGGGCGCCACCACTCGTACCGCTTCACGTACAGAGAGATTGACTAGCGGGCCCTGCTAGTCAGGTGGGGGAAGAGGGAGAGAGAAACAGAGACGGCCGTGGCTTCGCCGGAGCTCTCACCGGCGACGAGGGCTCTTAGGCCAAAACGAGAGGGAGGAATGGCAAGAGGAGGTCGAGGCGCACCTGCCCGTACCCGTAGCGTAGCTAGGGTTGGTCGGACGGCATCGGAATCTTGCTCGCAGTCGTAGGCAGAGGCAGAACAGGGAGGTCGTCGGAGTTGGGGAAGACGGCGAGCAGAGGCCGTTCCAGGGGTTCCAAGCAGGCGAGACGGCCTCACCAGAGAGAGGTGGAGGCCCTGGAGAGGTCGCCAGGCCTGGGAGGGGCTGGAGCTGCCACGGCGACCAGAGGGGATCGCCGGCAAGCTCGAGCTCAGGGACAGCGGCCCGAGGCCTGCCCGGCCGGGCTACGGCTTCCTACTCTACCGTGGAGTGTGTGTGAGTGCTGGAGGATACTCGGATAGGGTGGGGAGGGGCTCTATATATAGGCGAGCGGCGAGGGTGCTTCAGGCTCCGCCGGTGGACTCCTGTCCACGGCGCCCGGCGACGAACGGCGTTAGTGAGAGGGGGAGAAGGCGGCGGAGGTCACGCGGCCACTGTGGGCGAGCGGAGACGAGCACAGGGTCGAGGGGGGTGACGACGAGCACAGTGCGCACGCACTGTTGGGCAGGCCAGACCTTGCCCGTGCTCACTACGGCGAGCTCCGGCGTCGGCGAGTGCCAGGGTGGAGTTAATGGTGTCGAGATGATGATGGTGGCAAGCTTTGGCGAGGTTTGGCAAGCGGGGGAAGCGAGCACGCGTGAACAGAGCGCTCGGCGGCTCCCAAAGCGCGTTGACATGCATGCCTGGCATCGTGGAAACATGTGGTCACCGCGTGAACTCCCTCCACAGGCTGGCCTTCGTCCAAAAACCATGTCTGGCATGTTGTTTGTGGTGATTTTGAGGTTTACCACGGTTGGGTTTGGATCCAGGTGAAGTTTTACAAGTCTGGTAAGTTTCTGGACAGTAACTTTGAGGTGTTGCTGTGGTCAAATGGCTGGGAGTTTGAAGTTGTGCTTTGGAGGCTAGCTTAGAGTTACTAAGGTAAATAAGCACAAGAAAGATCAGGTCAAATGGAGCAAGTAAAATGGTAGTTGCTGTAGAAACCACCATTTCTGTCCAGAACAGAAAAGATTTTCTGTAGCAGAAATATCCCAAAAAGTGATGAAATATTTTTGCTTAGGGAGGTGCCCTAGGGTCTCTAGAATATTTGTGAATTATCACAGAATTTTCTGAGCCATAAAAATTAGGGTTGCTTTGGAGCAAACAGGTTTAGCTTAGGGTTTTAGAGAGAAATTGAATATTTTTCATTTAAGAAAAATATTCCAAAGGTTATTTTGAGGTGGATCAGAAGTGAAATGATGGTTCGGGAGAGAAATGAACACTTGGGTGAAAGCCAAGGACGCCCAAGTGTTTAAGTCCAAATGAAAAGATTCAAAAACTCCAAGTTTCAAAAAAAATTCAAATGAAAACTCAAACAAATGAAAGAGGGCAAAAACCAGGCTGTCACAATGTAAGTGAAGCAAGATAGTTTAATTCTTTCTACAAAAGATATGCCCATGCTGTAACAAATATAAGTGAAGCAAAAGAGCATTCTTCAAATGGCGGTTTTCTATGTAAAGAGAAAAGGCAATCCACACTTCAAATGATACAAGTGAAGTACATGAAGCATTCTATAAAGCCATACTCAAAAGATATAAGTGAAGTGCAATGAGCATTCTATAAATCAACCAAGTACTACCTCTTACCAGCATGGTGTATAAAAGAAAAGTGAAAACTAAATGCAAAAGACGCTCCAAGATTGCACATATCGCATGAACGAAACGAATCCGAAAACATACCGATACTTGTTGAAGAAAAAGGGGATGCCTTCCGGGGCATCCCCAAGCTTAGACGCTTGAGTCTCCTTGAATATTTACTTGGGGTGCCTCGGGCATCCCCAAGCTTGAGCTCTTGCCTGTCTTCCTTCTTCTCACATCGAGACCTTCTCGATCATCGAACACTTCATCCACACAAAACTTCAAGAGAAAACTCGGTAAGATTCGTTAGTATAATAAAGCAAATCACTACTCTAAGTACTGTTGCAAACCAATTCATATTTTGTTTTGGCATTGTGTCTACTGTAGTATAACTTTTTCATGGCTTAATCCACTGATATATATCGATAGTTTCGTCAAAAAGAGTAAATTATGCATCAAAAACAGAATCTGTCTAAAACAGACAGTCTGTAATAATCTGAACATTCACCATACTTATGATACTTGAAAAATTCTTCTAAAATTAGAAAAAATAAAAAATTTGCATAGAAAGACAGTGCATAAGGAATCATAACCGTTTGACGTTCCAACAGAAAATTTAAAATCGCGCACTACAGCCAAAGTTTCTGTCCTGCACCGTACAAACCAACAAGCATTGTAAACATCCTAAAGGCAAACCTTGGCACATTATTTTTATAATACAATGGAATTGTACAAGGGGATAATTATTTTTATTGAAAAGTTTCTGTTATCAAGATTCACAAAGTGTCCGTGAGCATGAACAAAGTTCAAGGCTAGCTCACACTTCAACAATGCTTGTCTCTCTCACTTTCACTTTCCTTTTTGAAAAAGTTTTGGATTCCCCTCTTTATTTTTGTTGTTTTTAAACTATATAAAAGCACCCAACAGAAGTAAATGACTCTCTAAAACTTCCGGGTTGTCTCCCTGGCAGCACTTTCTTTAAAGCCATTAAGCTAGGCATATAGTGCTCAAGTAATGAATCCACCCGGATCCCAAGGTATATCAAAGCCAATTTT
Organism: Triticum aestivum; assembly: GCF_018294505.1. Classification (NCBI taxonomy): domain Eukaryota; kingdom Viridiplantae; phylum Streptophyta; class Magnoliopsida; order Poales; family Poaceae; genus Triticum; species Triticum aestivum. Next base: position 563,061,113 of record NC_057812.1, on the reverse strand, counting down.
AATTAAAAATGATTTGTAATTTAGTAGTGAGCACAAAGTAACATATATCATGTAACAACGAAGTCTAACTCTCTTCCTATGCATCGGCATGTCATAAAAGAACAATTCATGCACACATAGTAAAGGCCAATGCATTGTATAATCAGTTTCTTGCAATTTCATTGTATTGGAAACATAGAGAGGTGGAGATATAGTTCCTCTCTCATAATAATTGCAAGTAGGAGCAGCAAGCACATGCATATTATATCTATCAAAATCATCATGTGTAGTAGTAAAAGGCAACCCATCAATATAATCCTTAGTAAGCACAAACTTCTCCGATATAGTGTAGTTTGGAGAATTCAAAAAGATAATAGGACTATCATGTGTGGGTGCAATAGCAACAATTTCATGTTTAACATAAGGAACTATAGCAAGTTCATCTCCATAAGCATAATTAATATTGGCATCTTGGCCACAAGCACAGCAAGCATCATCAAAAAGGGATATTTCAAAAGAATCAGTGGGATCATAGCAGTCATCATAGCAATCATCCTTCGGTAAGCATGAAGGGAAATTAAACAATGTATGAGTTGAAGAGTTACTCTCATTAGAAGGTGGGCACGGGTGATAAATCCGCTCTTTCTCCTTTTGTTCTTCGCTCTCCTCCTCATCTTTTTCATCCAATGAGCTCACAGTTTTGTCAATTTCTTCTTCCATAGATTCCTGCAAAATATTAGTCTCTTCTTGGACAGCGGAGACTTTCTCAATAAACGCATCAATATCGGAATTGTATTCATAATTCTCATAATAAAATTTAAGGATAGCTAAATTTTCAGGTCTGTAGACAGCATCATAAAGATTTTCATATTCTTTGAACATAGATTCAATTTCATAAGCACCCATAAAAGCAACAAATTCTTCTATTTGTTCCACATCATAGTAGTCATATATACATCTAGCATAACAAGCCAAAGTTTCATTATCATTAAATTCACATGAAAAGGGAAGGTGTGGAGCCTTCATCCTAGAGCAACAAGTATAATCATATCTCAAGCATAGTTGCCTAGCATACCAATACGACATATAAATTTGATCCCATAATAGTTTCCCTTTTTGAGTCAAGCGATAATCCCTAAAGTATTCACGTTGATCCAACGTGTCTCCCATTACCAAATTGAATGGGGTTTTCTCCGGATTATCAAAGTAGTACATAATATCTGTCACATAACGAGCATCGAGGGTTTTAGGAGGTTCCTCATCTCCATGAGCAGCAAGTACACCTAATTTTTTTTGGTATTTCGTGTTCCATATCCATAACTAAAGATAAAGAACAACTAAGGATAGCAAATAAAAATTACTTAGTGATAAAGCAAACAAGCACACACGAGAATATTCACCCCATGCTATTGCTCCCCGGCAATGGCGCTAGAAAAAGGTCTTGATAACCCACAAGTATAGGGGATCGCAACAGTTTTCGATAAGTAAGAGTGTCGAACCCAACGAGGAGCTAAAAGCAGAACAAATATTCCCTCAAGTTCTATCGACCACCGATACAACTCTACGCACGCTTGACGTTCGCTTTACCTAGAACAAGTATGAAACTAGAAGTATTTTGTAGGTGTGTTTTTGGATAGGTTTGCAAGATAATGAAGAGCAAGTAAATAAAAAGTAGGGGCTGTTTAGGTAAATACACAACTAAGTTAGTTTTAGTAAAGAGCTTTTTGTTACGAGAAAGTTATTTGTCCCTAGGCAATCGATAACTAGACCGGTAATCATGATTGCAATTTTATATGAGGGTGAGGCATAAGCTAACATACTTTCTCTACTTGGATCATATGCACTTATGATTGGAACTCTAGCAAGCATCCGCAACTACTAAAGATCATTAAGGTAAAACCCAACCATAGCATTAAAGCATCAAGTCCTCTTTATCCCATACGCAAGAACCCCCTTACCCGGGTTTGTGTTTCAGTCACTCATGCAACCCACTATAAGCGAATCATGAACATATTGCAACACCCTACAGCGGGGATCCCTCATGCTTGTGCGACACGGAGAGCACCATAGGACAGCACCAATAATAAAACATGCAACTCAAACCAATCTTGATCATCAAATAGCCCATAGGACAAAACAGATCTACTCAAACATCATAGGATAGCCATACATCATTGGGAAATAATATATAGCATTGAGCACCATGTTTAAGTAGAGATTATAGAGGGTAAGAGAGAGGTTACACCACTGCATAGAGGGGGGAAGAGTTGGTGATGATGGCGGTGAAGTTGTTGGTGAAGATTGTGGTGATGATGATGGCCACGACAGCGTTCCGACGCCACCGGAAGAGAAGGGGAGAGGGGGCCCCTTCGTATTCTTCTTCCTTGACCTCCTCCCTAGATGGGAGAAGGGTTTCCCCTCTGGTCCTTGGCCTCCAATAGCATACAATTTAATCTTGCTCATAATCGTCAAGGGATTGACAACCTTGTTCGCGTTGGGTTGCAAGGATTTGTTGTTTGTGTGCAGGTGTTGCTAATGTTGTGTTGCTTGGTTCTCCTACTCGATTGATAACCTTGGTTCTTAATTGAGGGAAATACTTATCTCTACTGTACCACATCATCCTCTCCTCTTCAGAAAATCCCAACGCAGCTCACAACTAGCAGGAATAATTTCTAGCGCCATTGTCGGGGAGACATCGTCAACATCTATCAAGTACTAATGTCTATTACACAACTTGTTCTTGTAGACTCGTGTTGGGACTCCAAGCGCGGAGTTTTGTAGGACAGTAGAAAATTTTCGTCAAGTGGATGACCTAAGGTTTATCAATCCATCGGAGGAGTAGGATTAAGATGGTCTCTCTCAAATAACCCTGCAACCAAATAGCAAAGAGTCTCTTGTGTTCCCAAGACACCAAATACAATGGTAAATTGTAAAGGTGCATTAGTTCAGCGAAGAGATGGTGATACAAGTGTAGTAATGACAGTAGATATTGATTTTTTGTAACAGGAACAATAAAAAACAACAAGGTAACAAGTAACAAAAGTGAGCAAAAATGGTATTGCAATGCTTGAAAATGGGGCCTAGGGTTCATACTTTTGCTAGTGCAATCTCTCAACAATGCTAATATAATTGGGTCATATAACAATCCCTCAACATGCAACGAAGAATCACTCCAAAAGTTCTAATCTAGCAGAGAACATAAGAAGAAATTGTTTGTAGGGTATGAAACCACCATAAAGTTATCCTTTCCGATCGATCTATAGAGCTATTCCTATAAGTGTCACAAATAGCCCAAGAACTCGTACCAAAATAACACCATATGATACACATTAACCAACTCTAATGTCACATCATGCCAAATCAAGAACACAAGAGAGAGATCAAACACATAGCTACTAGTACAAACCCTCAGCCCCGAGGGTGGACTACTCCCTCCTCATCATGGTGGCCGTCGGGATGATGAAGATGGCCTCTGGTGATGATTTCCCCCTCCGACAGGGTGCCAGAACAACTAGATTGGTTTTTCGTGGCTACAGGGGCTTGTGGCGTTGGAACTTCTGATGTAGGGTTATTTCTAGGGCTTTCTGTATTTATATGATTTTTTGGCATTGGTCTCACACTGAGATGGGCCTCGAGGGGCCCACTACCCACCAGGGCGCCGGAGGGGGTGGCACACCCTGGTGCCTAGTGGGCAGCAGGGCCCCACTCTAGTTGTTCTTTTCTCCAATATTCTTCATTTGTTCCATAAAAAGTCTCCAAAGAGTTCCGTCCAATTCCGAGAACTTTTATTTTTGTACAAAAAACAACACCATGGTAGTTCTGCTGAAAACAGTGTGAGTCCGGGTTAGTTCCACTCAAATCATACCAAAACCATATAAAATTGTTGTAAACATGGCATGAATACTACATAAATTATAGATATGTTGGAGACGCATCAGCATCCCCAAGCTTAATTCCTACTTGTCCTCGAGTAGGTAAATGATAAAACAAATAATTTATGAAGTGTGAATGCTAGCATAGTGTGTAACTTTTAATCAATGATACTTGCAATCACTTTTCCTAGCATCATAACAACAACTCTTCTCATAAAACTTATCATGATAAAGTAGCAATTGAAAATGGAATTTTTGATGTGGAATGCTACCTACCATATTCCCTATATACTCTTTCCTTTTATAGCATTGACATTTGGACTCGAATGATTCAAAGAAATAGTCTATAATTTGACATGAATATATCAATACTCAAGCATATCAACAAGCAACCATGTCTTTCAAAATATCAACACCGAAAAAAGCTATCCCTAGCCCATTATGCTCAATCATTGATCCATTCATTAAACACACTCGAATATTGACTATGCCCAATGCACAAGTATGATAATAGTGTTCCCTAGTTGGTGCTTTATAAGAGAAGATGGAGACTCGAAAAAAATTAAAATTTCATAAAGTAAATAGATAGGCCCTTCACAGAGGGAAGCATAGATTTATAGAGGTGCCAGAGCTCAAAGCTTAAATTAAGAAATAAAATTATTTTGAGAGGCATGCTTTTCCCATCAACGAAAATGACCGCGAATTCCCAATACTTTCCATGCCAGATAAATCATAGGAGGTTCCCAAATATAAAATAAACTTTATTCCTTTTCCACCATTCTTTCACATTCCATGGCTAGCCGTATCCATGGGTGCCCTCCATACCAACACTTTCCAAGGAATTTATTATTGACAACATAAATATTTTTTTCATTTCGGACTAGGCATCCCTATTACTTGCCACACTCTAGTGCAATGACAAGTGAATAAACACTCATCTTGAGAATAACATATCTAGCATGGAAAATATTGGCCACCCCGTGCCGCTTCATGAGCGGTACGGGCGCACAAAAAGGAAATTCATTTTGAAAATTAGAATTGGCGCACACAAATTTACTTGGAACGACATAGAAATACCGCATATAGGTAGCTATGGTGGACTCATTTGGAACTACTTGGTTTAAGGAGTTTGGATGCACAAGTAGTATTCCCGCTTAGTGCAAGGAAAGGCTAGCAAATAGATTGAGAAGCAACCAACCCAAAAACAAAAACGATCTTAAACGAGCATTACACATAACTAACACCGAATAATGCACCACAAGTAGGATATAACTTCATTGCATAACTATTGACTTTCGTGCTTGCATAGGGAATCACAAACCTTAACACCAATATCCCTACTAAAGCAGAGTTACTCACCAACATGACTCACATATTATTATCTCCATATCACAAAACTATTGCAAGGAATCAAACTTATCATATCCAATGATCTACATGAAAGTTTTTATTATATCCTTCTTGGTTATTCATCATATTTGGACCAATTTCATAGCTTGTGCAAATTTTCATCATATTATAAACTCTCAAAATAATATATGTGAAGCATGAGAGTATTCGACAAACTATCCAAAAAGACATCACTACTGCAGAATGCTGCTAACACGACACTACGATCGGAGACACTTTGACGAAACTGTGTGCGATGCATTAATCGCAAACGGTGATGTAAAAAAACCATCAAAAAGATGCAAGACGTTTGCGATGGCGGAGACATCAAACACGGTTCCAATTTCAGTTGCGTGTGCGATGCAGGGCACATGATTGATCCATCTGAACTGTTTGCGATGAGACAAAACAATAGAAACAGGCAGCCATATCAAGGTGTGTGCGATATACGGCATACAGTTCGCTTAGATGAACTATTTTCTATTAGGGGGTGCAACAGAAATGGTTAGCCGGATCAAAGTTTGTGTGATATACGGCATATGGTTCACTCGGACGAACTGTTTTTGATTAGAGAACACAACAGAAACGGTTCAACTTAACAAGATGTGTGTGATAGTGATACATCTCCGTCGTATCTACTTTTCCAAACACTTTTGCCCTTGTTTTGGACTCTAACTTGTATGATTTGAATGGAACTAACCCGGACTGACACTGTTTTCAGCAGAATTGCCATGGTGTTGTTTTATGTGCATAAAACAAATATTCTCGAAATGACCTGAAACTCCACGGAACATCTTAGAAAAAATAATAAAAAGTCCTCGCCAAAGATGAAGACCAGGGGGCCCACACCCTTCTCACGAGGGTGCCCCCCCTAGGGCGCACCCCCCTACCTTGTGGGCCCCCTGGATGCCCTCTGACGCCAACTCCAACTCTATATATTTGCTTTCAGAGAGAAAAAAACCAGAGAGAAGAAATCATCACGTTTTACGATACAGAGCCGCCGCCAAGCCCTAAAACCTCTCGGGAGGGCTGATTTGGAGTCTGTTCGGGGCTCCGGAGAGGGGGATTCGTCGCCGTCATCATCATCAACCATCCTCCATCACCAATTTCATGATGATCACCGCCATGCGTGAGTAATTCCGTCGTAGGCTTGCTGGACGGTGATGGGTTGGATGAGATTTATCATGTAATCGAGTTAGTTTTGTTAGGGTATGATCCCTAGTATCCACTATGTTCTGAGATTGATGTTGCGATGACTTTGCTATGCTTAATGCTTGTCACTAGGGCCCAAGTGCCATGATTTCAGATATGAACCTATTATTTTTCCATGAATATATGTGAGTTCTTGATCCTATCTTGCAAGTCTATAGTCACCTACTATGTGTTATGATCCGGCAACCCCGAAGTGACAATAATCGGGACCACTCCCGGTGATGACCTTAGTTTGAGGAGTTCATGTATTCACTATGTGCTAATGCTTTGTTCCGGTTCTCTATTAAAAGGAGGCCTTAATATCCCTTAGTTTCCAATAGGACCCCGCTGCCTCAGGAGGGTAGGACAAAAGATGTCATGCAAGTTCTTTTCCATAAGCACGTATGACTATATATGGAATACATGCCTACATTACATTGATGAATTGGAGCTAGTTCTGTGTCACCCTATGTTATGACTGTTACATGATGAACCGCATCCGGTATAATTATCCATTACTGATCCGGTGCCTACGAGTTTTCCATATACTGGTTTACGCTTATTTACTTTCCCGCTGCTACTGTTACAGCCACTACAAAATACCAAAAACATTACTTTTGCTGTCTTTACTTTTGTTGCCGCTACCACCACTATCATATTACTTTGCTACTAAACACTTTGCTGCAGATACTAAGTTTCCAGGTGTGGTTGAATTGACAACTCAGCTGCTAATACTTGAGAATATTCTTTGGCTCCCCTTGTGTCAAATCAATAAATTTGGGTTGAATACTCTACCCTCGAAAGCTATTGCGATCCCCTATACTTGTGGGTTATCAAGACAAATTTCCGGCGCCGTTGCCGGGGAGCATAGCTCTATTCTTTGAGTCACTTGGGATTTATATCTGCTTATCATTATGAAGAACTTGAGAGATCCAAAAACCAAGATTTATCCCTCAACTACGAGGGGAGGTAAGGAACTGACATATAGCTCTGCACTTGATTCACGTTCTGTTATGAGTAAGTTTGCGACACCTACATCTGCTTCTGCTATTCGATCTGATATGTCGCATGTTATTGATGATGCCACTTCTGCTATGCATGATACTTATGATGAAACTGCTTCTATGCCTGATACTACTGTGCCCCTTAGTGAATTTCTTGATGAACAAATTGCTAGGGCTAGAGAAAAAGAAATTATTGAATCTGAATACGATGATGATAGTGATGATGAAAATATGCCTGTTATTCCTGAGGGCTATCTTTTTGATATGGAATCTTCTGCCGCTATTTTAGCTTGCAAAGATACATACGAGCTTAAGAGGTTATTAATTAAATGGAACAAAGAATCACTTAGAGATAAAATGAAACCCGACCCTGCTTTTGCTACTTCACCTATTTTTGTTCCTGATAAGGTTATGAATTCTCTGTTGATCCTGATATAATTACTTCGGTTGAATCTGATCCGTTTTATGGCTATGAATCTGAAACTGTTGTGGCACATCTTACTAAGTTAAATGATATAGCTACCCTGCTCACTAATGATGAGAGATCGCGTTACTTCTATATACTTAAAATACTTCCATTCTCATTAAAGGGTGATGCTAAGATATGGTTTAATTGTCTTGATCCTGGTTGTGTGCGTAGTCCCCGGGATATGATTTATTACTTCTCTGCTAAATATTTCCTTGCTCATAAGAAACAAGCTGCTTTGAGGGATATATATATATAATTTTGTGCAAATTGAAGAAGAGAGTCTCCCACAAGCTTGGTGGAGGCTTCTCAAGTTACTTAATGCTTTGCCTGATCATCCTCTTAAGAAACCCGAAATACTTGATATCTTTTATAATGGACTAACCGATGCTTCCAGAGATTACCTGGATAGTTGTGCTGGTTCTCTTTTCAGGGAAAGAACACCGGATGAAGCTAAAATCCTAATGAATAATATGTTGACAAATGAAAATAATTGGGCACCTCCTGAGCCAGCTCCTGCTCCAATTAATGAGCCTATTCTGAAACCAACTCCGAAGAAGAGAGGTGTTCTATTTCTCAGTCCTGAAGATATGCAAGAGGCAAAGAAATCTTTGAAAGAAAAAGGTATTAAAGCTAAAGACGTTAAGAATTTACCTCCTATTGAAGAAATACATGGTCTTAATTCACCGCCTGTTGAAGAAACTTATGATCTCAATTCTTTATTTATTGAAGAACCTCCTGATCCCGATATCCCGACACATGTAGTAAAGGTAAATTCTCTCTATAGATATGATAAAGCTGAAGTCCCTCCTACTAAAATTGCTAGTCAGTGCTTGGATGAGTTTGATGACTTTATGTTTAAGCAAGACGACTTCAATGCTTATTTTGGTAGACAATTAAAATAAAATGCTTATATGATTAGACGCTTGGGTGATTATATGGCTAATATTAAAGGTGAACTTAAACTTGTTAGCAAACATGCTTCTATGGTTACCACTCAACTAGAACAAGTACTTAAGGCTCAAAAAGAAGTGCTTGATGAAATGAATAGTAAGAAAAATGATTATGCTATTAAAGTGGCTACTAGAACTGGTAGAATGACTCAAGAACCTTTGTATCCTGAAGGCCACCCTAAGAGAATTGAGCAAGATTCTCAAAGAAATAATATTGATGTTCCTAGTTCTTCTAAAAAGAGGAAGAAGAAAAATGATAGAACTGTGCAAACTTCTAGTGAACCTATTGCTGAACCACCTGATAATCCAAATGATATATCTATGTCTGATGCTGAAACACAATCTGGCAATGAACATGAACCTAATAAAAATATTAATGATGATGTTCATGATGATGCTCAACCTAGTAATGATAATGATGTAGAAATTGAACCTGCTGTTGATCTTGATAACCCACAACCAAAGAATCAACGTTATGATAAAAGAGACTTTGTTGCTAGGAAACATGGTAAAGAAAGGGAACCTTGGGTTCAGAAACCCATGCCTTTTCCTCCGAAACCATCCAAGAAAAAGGATGATGAGGATTTTGAGCACTTTGCTGAAATGATTAGGCCTATTTTTTTGCGTATGCGATTAATGGATGTGCTCAAAACAAATCCTTATGCTAAATATATGAAGGATATCATTACTAATAAAATAAAGATACCAGAAGCTGAGATTTCCACCATGCTTGCTAATTATACTTTTAAGGGTGGAATACCAAAGAAACTTGGAGACCCCGGAGTACCTACTATACCTTGCTCCGTTAAAAGAAATTATATTAAAACTGCTTTATGTGATCTTGGAGCCGGTGTTAGTGTTATGCCTCTCTCTTTATATCGTAGACTTGACTTGAATAAGTTGACACCTACTGAAATATCTTTGCAAATGGCTAATAAATCAACTGCTATACCTATCAGTATCTGTGAGGATGTGCCTGTTGTGGTTGCAAACATTACTATTTTAACGGATTTTGTTATACTTGATATTCCCGAGGATGATAGTATGTCTATTATTCTTGGAAGACCTTTTCTTAATACTGTAGGGGCTGTTATTGATTGCAACAAAGGCAATGTCACTTTTCATGTTAATGGTAATGAGCATATGGTACACTTTCCGAGGAAACAACCTCAAGTTTATAGTATCAACTCTATTGGAAAAATTCCATCGATTATATTTGGAGGTTTTGAATTTCCTCTTCCTACTGTCAAGAAGAAATATGATATTCTTATTATAGGGGATGTGCATATCCCCGTTGAGGTAACTTAGTGTTATTCGAAATTTCTCTGGTTTCATGATTATCAAAATGAGTTTGTTAACAAGACTTGATCAACCTTGTTAGTGGATTCTTTTTTATGAGCATGAGATGGATGAAACTAGAAGCACAACCTTCTGTACCCCACTTTTACTTTCTGTTGTTTATATTAAATAAAGTAAAAATATTATTTTTCTGTCTGTTTCCTGACTTATCCGTGCAATATAAAAATATCCCGAAAATAAAAGTCCTCAGAATGACACGCCAATTTAATATGATTTTTTCGGGAATATTTGAGGATTTACTGTGCAAAAATTACCGCGGGAGGAGCTGCCACTTGGCCATGAGGGTGGTGGGCGCGCCCCCTGCCTCGTGGGCCCACGGTGGCCCTCCTCCACTTATCCCAGCACCCATCTTCTTCCTCTGTCTCACACACAGACCTGAAAAACCAACTCAAGCACGAGTTCCAGCCACTTTTGCTGTGATTTTCGATCCCCTTGCTCAAAGCACCTCTCGCAAAACTGCTTGGGGAGATTGTTCCTTGGTATGTGACTCCTCCATTGGTCCAATTAGTTTTTGTTGTAGTGCTTTATTCTTTGCAAATTTGTGCTGCATAGGTGACCATGTTCTTAAGCTTGCATGTCAAATTTATATGGTTCCAAGTAGTTCTAATGCTTGATTTAGGCTCTAGGCACTTGTAGGAGTAGTTGCTATCAGTTTTGTTGAGTTCGGTTACTTTTATTTTGTAGTTACTAAAACTTTCAGATTATTTCAGAAAAATAATGAGGAGATTTTTGAGGGGCTCATCAAGCCAAAGCTCGAAGGAAAAGGCACCGAAGCCTAAGTATAATTTGCCGCACACCGCAGAGATTCGGGCGTGTGAATGGCCTTCTGATGATTTCTTGAGAGCGGCTGGTATCTATGAAGATTTTCATGAATTGGCTCACAATGCAGGCCTCACCGCTTTCCTCCACAACCAATACGATCAGTATCTCTTACTCACAAATACCTTTGTGCAAAACTTTCATTTTCATTCTAGGAACTCACCACCTACGGTGGAGTTTCATTTATATGATGAGCATAAGGAGATGTCACTTTATGATTTCTGTCAGATCTGTTTAGTCCCTTTTGAGGGCAAGACAGAAGAACCACATCATGATGATGTGGAGGGATTTATTAATAATATCACTATAGGAGAAAGGAAGGTTTCCGATGCACGAATCACTAGCATACTTTTCCTGTTTTACGTTACTTTGCATTATTTGCTAGTCGTTGTTTAATTGGACGCGAAAACTGTGGAAACCTTAGTATCCCTAATATAATTATTCTGCTCCAATGTTTAAACAGTGATAACACTTTTAGTATGAGTGGTATTATTGCTAGACGATTAAATATGAACCGTACCAAAGGTCCCATATTTGGAGGCATCTATGCTACACCCTAGCTGCACATTTTAACATACCTATTAGGCATGCTGAGAAGGAAGAAAAGGTGCTGCCCCGTGTTTATCTAGATCATAAAAGTATGGTGGCACATGATTTTATTGTTAAGAATAGGGCAGGAGAGCTTAAATATCAATTGTTCTTTAACAAACATCATCCTGAGACTATCATCCTGCCTGCTCCTTCTTTGTTTGATTTGACGGTAGGCACGTACCTTGTTCCGTGGATGGCTATTCACGCCTACCGGAACCCTGCACCAGCCGAGGAGCCAGAACCGGAACCACAATTTGATCCTTCAGGGCAGTCTAGCTATCAGTGGGATTCGGAGATGATTGCCAGCCAGTGGCAGTCGGAGCCTTCTTCTTCCTCATCGCAGTACGACCCCAACAACTATTATGGTGGATATCCGCCAGGCCAGCCGTGGCCATAGACCAACTTAGGCCAAAAGCCTAAGCTTGGGGGAGTACATATTTCTCACCGACATTACATTTATGCTCACACACACTCATTGCTAGATGTCAGTGCTCATACTTTTTCACTGTAATATCCATGCTAGTTTATTTTCTTTTTCCTGCTTTCTTCTTGTGTGTTTGTTAAACCTTAAGAAAAACCAGAAAAATTAGCAGTAGTTTATTTTTCTGCTGTAGTAGTAATAATTAAAAAGAAAATCCAAAAATATTTCTTGTTCTTCTTTTGCTTGTTGGGAGCTTTCCCGTGTAAATAGTTTTATTTCTTTTCTTTTCTTTGGGGGTCAGTAGGAGAAGACCATAATTAAATTGTTGAAGTGGCTCTTATATGCATTATTGTTGATTTAACCAAGAGCCCATATTGCCTTGTCTTTTGCTGTTTATTGAATGCTCACAGATTCCAGCTTAGTCCAATGCACGTACACTCTTATTATTATTCACACCGTTCGGTCGTGCAAGTGAAAGGCAATTATGATGATATATGATGGACTGACTGAGATGAGAAAAGATGGTATGAACTCGACCTCTTTTGTTTTTGCAAATATGATGGGTCCCTCGTTCTTGATTCAGCTTATTATGAATAAACATGTTTGCAATGACAATTAGAGATCGTAGTCGCTTGTGCCATGCTTGATTAGCTATGAGTTATAATGGTTTACCTTGTGTGCCAACATGCTATTGAGATGATTATGATGTGGTATGATGGGGTGGTATCCTCCTTTGAATGATTTAAGTGACTTGACTTGACACATGTTCACGCATGTAGTTGAAACAAAATCAACATAGCCTTCACGATATTTATGTTCATGGTGGATTATATCCTACTCATGCTTGCATCCAATGTTTATTAATTTTAATGCATGTACATGGCTGTTGTCGCTCTCTAGTTGGTCGCTTCCCAGTCTTTTGCTAGCCTTCACCTGCACTAAGCAGGAATACTGCTTATGCATCCAATCCCTTAAACCCCATTGTTATTCCAGATGAGTCCACCATACCTTTCTATATGCGGTATCTACCTGCCGTTCCAAGTAAATTTGTATGTGCCAAACTCTAAACCTTCAAATAATCATTCTATTTTGTATGCTCGAATAGCTCATGTATCATCCAAGGCTGTCCTTATCTTCCGTGTTAGGCGGGTTATTCTCAAGAGGAGTGGACTCTGCTCCTCACTCACGAGAAAATGGCTGGTCATCGGGATGCCCAGTCCCATGCTTTATGCAAACCAAATCAAAATTAATTGCAAACAAAACTCCCCCTAGGACCTGATGTATGTTGGAGGCACTCGTTGTTTCGAGCAAGCCATGGATTGATGCTGGTTGGTGGAGGGGGAGTATAAACTTTACCATTCTGTTTGGGAACCGCCTATAATGTGTGTAGCATGGAAGATGTCACCATCTCTTGGTTGTTACGTTGACAATGAAAGTATACCGCTCAAAATGCAATTTATCTCTATTTAAAAACCAAGCTCTGGCACCTCTACAAATCCCGGCTTCCCTCTGCGAAGGGCCTATCCATTTACTTTTATGTTGAGTCATCACCCTCTTATTAAAAAGCACTAGCTGGAGAGCACAGCTATCATTTGCATTCATCACTATTAATTTATATTGGGTATGACTATGATTGGATCTCTTTTACCATGAATTACAATGTCTAGTCAGTCCTTGATCTTTAAAGGTGCTCTACATTTATGTTTTGCGGTCTCATAAAGGGCTAGCGAGATACCATCTTGTTATATTATATTATGATTGTTTTGAGAAAGTGTTGCCATCGGAGATTTATTATTATGGCTTGCTAGTTGATTATGCTATTGATATGAGTAATTACGAGACCTGAGAATTATTGCAAATTTGGTTAGTTATGATCTATGCTGAAAACTTGAATGCTGGCTTTACATATTTACAACAACAAGAGCAAACAGAGTTTGTAAAAGTTTTTCTTTCTTTCTTTCAGTTTGACAACTGAATTGCTTGAGGACAAGCAAGGGTTTAAGCTTGGGGGAGTTGATACGTCTCCGTCGTATCTACTTTTCCAAACACTTTTTCCCTTGTTTTGGACTCTAACTTGTATGATTTGAATGGAACTAACCCGGACTAACGCTGTTTTCAGCAGAATTGCCATGGTGTTGTTTTATGTGCAGAAAACAAATATTCTCGGAATGACCTGAAACTCCACGGAACATCTTAGAAAAAATAATAAAAAATCCTCGCCAAAGATGAAGACCAGGGGGCCCACACTCTTCTCACGAGGGTGGGGGCGCGCCCCCCTAGGGCGCGCCCCCTACCTCGTGGGCCTCCTGGATGCTGTCCGACGCCAACTCCAACTCTATATATTTGCTTTCAGAGAGAAAAAATCAGAGAGAAGAAATCATCACGTTTTACGATACGGAGCCGCCGCCAAGCCCTAAAACCTCTCGAGAGGGCTGATCTAGAGTCCGTTCGGGGCTCCGGAGAGGGGGATTCATCGCCGTCGTCATCATCAACCATCCTCCATCACCAATTTCATGATGCTCACCGCCGTGCGTGAGTAATTCCATTGTAGGCTTGCTGGGCGGTGATGGGTTGGATGTTATTTATCATGTAATCGAGTTAGTTTTGTTAGGGTTTGATCCCTAGTATCCACTATGTTCTGAGATTGATGTTGCTATGACTTTGCTATGCTTAATGCTTGTCACTAGGGCCCGATTGCCATGATTTCAGATATGAACCTATTATGTTTCCATGAATATATGTGAGTTCTTGATCCCATCTTGCAATTCTATAGTCACCTACTATGTGTTATGATCCGGCAACCCCGAAGTGACAATAATCGGGACCACTCCTGGTGATGACCTTAGTTTGAGGAGTTCATGTATTCACTATGTGCTAATGCTTTTTTCCGGTTCTCTATTAAAAGGAGGCCTTAATATCCCTTAGTTTCCAATAGGACCCCGCTGCCATGGGAGGGTAGGACAAAAGATGTCATGCAAGTTCTTTTCCATAAGCACGTATGACTATATACAGAATACATGCCTACATTACATTGATGAATTGGAGCTAGTTCTGTGTCACCCTATGTTATGACTGTTACATGATGAACCGCATCCGGCATAATTATCCATTACTGGTCCAGTGCCTATGAGTTTTCCATATACTGGTTTACGCTTATTTACTTTCCTGCTACTACTATTACAGTCACTGCAAAATACCAAAAACATTACTTTTGCTTTCTTTACTTTTGTTGCCGCTACCACCACAATCATATTACTTTGCTACTAAACACTTTGCTGCAGATACTAAGTTTCCAAGTGTGGTTGAATTGACACCTCAGCTGCTAATACTTGAGAATATTCTTTGGCTCCCCTTGTGTCGAATCAATAAATTTGGGTTGAATACTCTACCCTCGAAAGCTGTTGCGATCCCCTATACTTGTGGGTTATCATATAGCGGCATAGAGTTCACATAGATGAACTGTTTGCGATGAGCCAAAAGAACACAAACGAGTCATGTAAACAAGATGTATGTGATACGCGGCAAACAGCCGACTCAGATGAACTGTTTGCGTTGAGAAATTAGAACATAGACGGTTACTACAGTTAATTCATGTGCGATTCTGTGTGTACAAAAAACTTTGAAAATTGCAAACTACTTGCTTGCGGTGGCTAGGAGTATCACACATGATGCGTCTGCGTGTACTCGTGTGTGATGATTAGTAAGTTACACATACGTTTCCTTATGTTAACACGTGTGTGAATTTGCAATATGGACAGTTAATATGCAAATGCCTTCTGGACATCGGGCACATGCTTAAACTCAATGAACTGTTTATGATACTAATACTTTCCATGAAAATTTAAGAACTTGGCTAATAGCATTTGAGTAACATATATATAGTGGTTACACTATTCGACAAAAGGAGGATCTTTGTAACACGGTTTTGACAACCATATGGTCCATATATATCTACATACTTAACATAGTAACAACTATCACATGTTAAGAGGCTGAGGGCCAACAACCATATGGTCAATATTGTTGGAAATATGCCCTAGAGGCAATAATAAAGTGGTTATTATTATATTTCCTTGTTCATGGTAATTATCTATTGTTCATGCTATAATTGTATTAATTGAAAACCGTAATACATGTGTGAATACATAGACCACAACATGTCCCTAGTGAGCCTCTAGTTGACTAGCTCGTTGATCAATAGATGGTTGTGGTTTCCTGACCATGGACATTGGATGTCGTTGATAATGGGATCACATCATTAGGAGAATGATGTGATGGACAAGAACCAATCATAAGCATAGCACAAGATCGTGTAGTTCGTTTGCTAGAGATTTTCTAATGTCAAGTACCATTTCATTAGACCATGAGATTGTGCAACTCCCGGATACCGTAGGAATTCTTTGGGTGTATCAAACGTCACAACGTAACTGGGTGGCTATAAAGGTGCACTACAGGTATCTCCGAAAGTGTTTGTTGGGTCGGCACGAATCGAGACTGGGATTTGTCACTCCATATGACGGAGAGGTATCTCTGGGCCCACTCGATAATGCATCATCATAACAAGCTCAATGTGACTAAGGATTTAGCCATGGGATCATGCGTTACAAAATGAGTAAAGAGACTTGCCGGTAACGAGATTGAACGAGGTATGGGGATACCGACGATTGAATCTCGGGCAAGTAACATACCGATGGACAAAGGGAATTGTATACAAGATTGATTGAATCCCATACATCGTGGTTCATCTGATGAGATCATCGTGGAACATGTGGGAGCCAACATGGGTATCCAGATTCCGCTATTGGTTACTGGCCGGAGAGATGTCTCGGTCATGTCTGCATGGTTCCCGAACCCGTAGGGTCTACACGCTTAAGGTTCGGTGACGCTAGAGTTGTTATGGGAAATTGTATGTGGTTACCGAAGGTTGTTCAGAGTCCCGGATGAGATCCAGACGTCACGAGGAGTTATGGAATGGTCCAGAGGTGAAGATTTATGTAGCGACCCGACCCGAATGGGTCAAGTCTCTGTGCTTAAGTGTCATCCCTGGATCGGTATGCTAACACACACAGTACACGAGGATTTATAACAGAGGTAAATCACATGTAAAAGTAACATAAATACTATTACCACAAATCCAAAATAGCGGAAGTAACAAGGTTATGGATTCCCATCAACACCAACGGCAAAAGTTGAGTGTAGAAATCATAACCCTAACGTATCACTTACTCGTCGTAAGATAATCCTGCAACATGAGACGTTGCAGCCACAGAGGGTCAGTACATTGAATGTACTGGCAAATTCACACCATAGAGAATGATGAATAAAGGCTATCACTACATGCATATTTGGCTGGTGGAAAAGCTCTATGGTTATAAGGTTTTTGCGAAAAGCCAATTTTTCCCTACTGCAAAGGAATAAATTTTATTTAACTATCATGGTGGTTGTTGAACATTGAGAATGGTTGACAGCATTCTCAATCCCAATTAAGTAACATCATTAAAACCCAACAATATTCATTTAAAGTAATGTGATGAGATCAACAGGATAATCCAAGAACTAGATACTCAAGATGTCCATAACCGGGGACACGGCTAATCATGATTAGTTTGTACACTCTGCAGAGGTTTGCGCACTTTTCCCCACAAGACTCGATCGCCTCCGTTGGATTTCTCGCGCTACATGGTGTTTGAGAAACGGATGACCGAGACACAGTCTTTCAGAAGTGGTAGCACCTTACGATGGATAGACCGGTACACCTATTTTCCCCTACATCTGCTAGTCTACCCTGTAAGAGTTCGCACGACTTAATCAACTATGCCAGAGCCCATAATGGCTTGTGGCTGCACACGGAAGTTCCTAGTTTGAAAAATCTCATGATCCCTTTGAGCCTGGGTGGCGGTCCAAAAGAAAACAGGCAAATCCTGGATTACCCAGGTGCCTAGATAGGCAATCCTAGAATAACCAGGTGCCTCAATCCACCCAGATGTGTGTTTAAGTTGCCACCTTAAGTAGACCATTAATTAACAATCTCACATCGGTCATGGATACTCTCAAAACCCAATCCAAGTCTACGAGCATATCATGGCACTATAAGCATAACGTAATAGTAACTCCCAAGGGTTGGATAACAAACAGGTAATAGGTACTACCTCAACTACTTCCCATCCCACAATTTAATTAGATCCTAATCATGCAATGTTTGAGGATTGATCTAATGCAATAAAACTGGGTATGAAAGGGGGGTATGATCAAGGTGTGAACTTGCCTGCAATGTTGATGAAGATGATTCACACTCAAAACTCTTGATAGTTCTACTCTTCACACTCCGGTCAATCTATCGTAAGCAAGCAATAGTAACCACACATGAGCAATCACTCAAAAGATCAGAAAGAACAAAGAAGACGATTCGGAAAACATCAAAACCAAGCAAATAACTCTTGCAATGTAAAACAATTTCAAACTGTACCAAGATTATGTGAATTTGGCCTTATCAAAAAGTTTAGGTCAAGAGCTTCAATTTGCAAAAAGAATCAACTCAAACGGAGCTACGAAACTCAAGTTATGATCAAACGAAGTTTGAATTCAAATCTGATCTAATTTAAATTTTAAACTTTTCAAAAACATGTTTGAGTTGGATTACTGGATAGAGGAGATCATAACGAAGACGTGAGCGTTGGTTTCATTGGATTTGGATAAATGAGTAAAAAGTAATGATCGTTTGAAGTGCAGGGACTATTCTATAAATAAAGTATTCACAACTAGGTCCCTGGCCGAAAATAACAGAAAAAGAAAAAGACTAAAAGGCGAACGTTCGCTTATATGGTCTAAACAGGGGACGTTCGCTGTTTATTAAAACCTAAAAAAATAGATCTAGTCTAGGTTTTTTTTAAAACGAACTTAAAATAAAACCGAGGCGGGTTGCGGTTTATACCGGTTCACCCAAAAGAACCGGCGATGACGGTGGTTACTCCGGCGATCTCCGGCGAGGCGGCGCGGGGCTCCAGCGGCGGCTCCGGTCGTCGGAGGAGACGACGAGGCACACGGGGAGAGGCGGCGCGGGGCGACGGGTATGCTGGGGCGCGGGCGAGGGGCGGCTGCGGCGATGATGCAGCACGGCGGCGGTTGAACGGCGGCAGCGGCGGCGGATCTGGCGATGGGCGGCGGCGGCGGCGAAAACAGGACCCAGGGGTCCCGGGGTGGCCTTTTAAAGAGGGCAGGGGAGGGCGGTGGCGTGGGGGAGGGGCGAGGTCGACGCGGAGTCCGGCCGGACTCCGGCTGGCGGCGGCGATGCTCGGGCCTCTGTCCCGAGCTTGGGGGCGGTGCGGTGCGGCTGGGCTGCGGCCTGGCCCGGTTGGCTGGGCCGGCCCAGTCGGAGAAGGAGTTTTAAAAAAAAACATTTCCAGACAAATAAAATGATAAAAGCAAAATAAATAAAAATATAATATAGGCATATTATATATCAAAATTTTCAGAAAAAGATTCCCTACAACGTGAACATTTTTCTTGCATTAAATAAAATACACATAAATTCTAATAATTCAAACAGTTCTACTAGTGTATTAAAATCCAACAAAATCATTTAAAAAACCAAAATGATTTCAAATTATTTTTTCTCCAATTTTCTATTGTAGGGAATCATGTTACCCTATTTTCCATATATTTTATTTTTGGAGAAAAATAATTTGAATAAAACTCAAATAAATCCAAATTGAAAATTAATTCCAAAAGGACTTGAAATTGATCCTTTGAAACTCCCAACTCATATTTCATAATTTGAAGAAGTCATTTTATCTTCTCTCGTGAAAATCATTGAGTTGCATAAAGTTTCTGAATTGGAAAATATTTCCCAATGGAATTCAAATATTTTTCAAACACCCTTTTCATTTTAAATGGAAGAAGTCATGTCATCTTCTCTCTAGGGTTTTGTGTTGAAAAGAATTTGAATTCATGGAGATCAGAAAGCAAATATGAAAGTTTGGGAAAGTCCTTTTATTCCCTCTCATTTGACTTTCAAAAGTTTCGAATTCACTCACTTTCAGATAATCAATCAAACAATCAACCAAATCTATCTAATTATTATAACATTCCAAAATTTAGAATTTTGGGATGTTACAATTTATATATGGGAAGTCTAGTTTCAGTCGCCGAAATGGTTTCGAGGGTTATTGGTATTGTACTAGGACCACCGAAATGTGTCCGGGGGACCACCGGGTGGGGCCACCTGCCCCGGAGGACTTAATGGGCTGAATATGGGAGGGAACCAGCCCCCTAGTGGGCTGGTGCGCCCCACAAGGGCACAAGGCGCCTAGGGTTGGAAACTCTAGGGGGAGGTGTTACCTCCCACCTGCTTGGGGGGCAAGTTTCCCCCTCCTAGTCGCCGCCCCCCTCTAGATGCATCTAGGGGGGCCGGCCCCCTCTTCCCTTCCTCCTATAAATAGTGGGGGGGGTGGGAGGGCAGCCGCACCCCTTCCCCTGGCGCAGCCCTTCCACCCTCCAACACCTCTTCCTCCTCCGTAGTGCTTGGCGAAGCCCTGCCGGAGAACTGCAAGCTCCACCACCACGCACGTCGTGCTGCCGGAGCTCTCCCTCAACTTCTCCTCTCCTCTTGCTGGATCAAGAAGGAGGAGACATCCCCGAGATGTACGTGTGTTGAACGCGGAGGTGTCGTCCGTTCGGTGCTTGGATCGGATCTTTCACGATTTGAATCGCTGCAAGTACGACTCCATCAACCGCGTTCTTGTAACGCTTCCGCTTAGCGATCTTGAAGGGTATGAAGATGCAATCCCTCTCTCTCTTAGCTAGTATCTCCTAGATTGATCTTGGTGACACGTAGGAAAATTTTGAATTATTACTACATTCCCCAATGGTGGCGTCATGAGCTAGGTCTATGCATAGATTCTATGCACGAGTAGAACACAAAATAGTTGTGGGTGATGATTTGGTCAATTTTCTTACCGCTACTAGTCTTATCTTGATTCGGAGACATTGTGGGATGAAGCGGTCCGGACCGACCTTACACGTACGCTTACGTGAGACAGGTTCCACCGACTGACATGCACTTGATGCATAAGGTGGCTAGCGGGTGTTTGTCTCTCCCACTTTAGTCGGATCGGAGTCGATGAAGAGGGTCCTTATGAAGGGTAAATAGCAATTGGCATATCACCATTGTGGATTTTTCATAGGTAAGAAACATTCTTGGTAGAAACCCATAGCAACCACGTAAAACATGCAACAACAATTAGAGGACATCTAACTTGTTTTTGTACGGTATGCTGGTGTGATATGGCCAAAAGGATGTGATGAATGATATATGTGATGTATGAGATTGATCATGTTCTTGTAATAGGAATCACGACTTGCATGTCGATGAGTATGACAACCGGCAGGAGCCATAGGAGTTGTCTTAATTTATTGTATGACCTGTGAGTCAATGTAAATGCCGTGTAATTACTTTACTTTATTGCTAACCGTTAGCCATAGTAGTAGAAGTAATAGTTGGCGAGACAACTTCATGAACACATGATGATGGAGATCATGATTATGGAGATCATGATTATGGAGATCATGGTGTCATGCCGGTGACGAAGGTGATCATGTCGCACCTCGAAGATGGAGATCAAAGGCGCAAGATGATATTGGTCATATCATGTCACTTTATGATTTGCATGTGATGTTTGTCATGTTTACATCTAATTTGCTTAGAACGACGGTAGCATAAATAAGATGATCCCTTACTAAAATTTCAAGAGATTTGTTCCCCCTAACTATGCACCGTTGCGAAGGTTCGTTGTTTTGAAGCACCACGTGATGATCGGGTGTGATAGATTCTAACGTTCGCATACAACGGGTGTAAGCCAGATTTACACATGTGAAACACTTTGATGCGGAGCATCCTACGAACATCACCATGTCAAGAGTTCATTCGGCAAGTGACACGTGCCACATCCACTTCACACACATAAAGGTGAATCATCTCCTTTACACGTGCTCCCTTGACCCCTTCGAGGATGGTATACTACTTGACACTTCTCCCGTGTGCATGCATAAGTATTGTTGGAGCTTCATGGACAACGAGGAGGGATGCAAGAGCCAAGGAACAACTACACCATCCGTGGGGAAGCGTGGAAGAGAAGGAAGAAGAAGCACGGACAAGCTTCTGGAAAGCCCAGAACTTCCGGCCCCCGGACCTTCCGGCCTACCCGAAACCTCCGGCCCACGGAGACCAGACCAGACCTGAGCTCGCCAACTCTCTGGATAGCCCAGAGCCTGGCCGGAACCTGCCCGGAACTTCCGTCCCTGCCTGCGCGCAGATACTCGGGCCGAAGCCCATGTACCCTTTGGCCCCTCACTTACCCCCTTTGTGGACCTAGAATATATATACTCCTTCACCTCCTCCTTTCTAGGGTTAGCAAAGTAGTAGCTCATTTGAGATAGAGCTTTGCTCATCCACATTGGATCTACTCCTTGAGAGAGACCGCGACCCCTCTTCGGAGGAGATCCCTTTGGATTGAAGACCTCCCTGCGGAGAAGGCCATCAAGACCTCCTCATGGAGAAGACTGGTTACCATTTGTATCGTCCGTTGTTGATTGTGGATCGTGTGATCTCTTATGTACTCGAGGATCTAGCATATGTGTGACTATTTCTTGTTGGTTTCGTGTTTCTCTCGTGTTTCCCCTTGTGTTTCCCCTCGTGTTTTCCCTCATGTTCTTCGCAGGATCCGCTCCTTTTGTGAAAGATCGGCCCCTAGGGTTCCTACCCTACATCATCTTGGTATCATGAACCACATTGATCACGATTTTGGAGCCTCCCTCTTTGTTTTCTAGCCTTCTTTTGCTTGATTTCATCCTAAATTCGAAAATCCCCACCAAAAATAGCCCCCAATTTTTTTTGTGATTTGTTGGTTTGGATCATATTTTGTTGATTTTGATCCATGGATTCTTTGTGTCTCAAGTGGATCTAGCCTTCCCCATCTTTTCCCCCATTTCCATCCACAAAATCTTCTCAAATTTGCCCCGGGAAATTGAGTTTTTCCGCCCCCGTTCTCAGATCTGGAATTTATGGTTCGTCCCGAAAGAAATTCCACGACCCCCGGAACTTCTGGACTCCCCTGGAACTTCTGTCCTAACCCCGAAACTTCCGTGCTAAACCAAAAGTTAACCTAAAAAATCCCCAGACTCCCCGCAGTTTTTCCGCGACCCCCGGAACTTCCGGCCTAACCCGAAACATTACACAGAATTTCAGCATCAACCTTCTTCACCGTTTTCATCACAAGTTTTCACTTTGAAATCCGATTTGAGTGTTCTTTGGCTCGTTTTGAAGCTATCGACGTGCCCGAGGACCTCACCTTGGTTTCAGCACCTTTTGACCCCATCAAAATTTTGGAACTTTGCCATCTTTGCCTAGGGCTTCCACCACATCATCCGCTACACCGCCACCGACTTCCGCAACCTAACCAATTTTGTTCCCGATAGCATTAGCGGTTGTTTGAGTTGTGACTTGAGTCTCCTAAGGTGTTTGGGATACTTAGGGACGGTTGATTCTTCATCAACCACCACCACCACTTCCGCATAGGCTTACCCACCATACACTTCCGCTACCCCAACCTAACCCAATTTTGTTTGTGTTGTGAGTTGTGTCTCCTAAGGTGTTTCGGCTACTTAGGGACCGTGTTTCCAACACCGACACCGTGTATAGTCCACCACCTTACACTCCATTTCCGCATTGCCTACTCACAAAACCCATCTTTGCATTTCCGCAATCCCATTGAGCTTCCGCAACCACCACCGCATTCCCGTTACCACCATTTGAGATTTGAGATTTTGAGTTCGCGGTTTTTCTGTTTACTAAGGTGTTTTGGCTACTTAGGGACGAGTCTCCATCATCTTGGTATCTCCATCAATATCACCGCCACTCATCATCGCCAAGGACGGTAACCTCCATATCATCTTGGTATCGTGGTATCCCTCCATTGTATATTCCCTTGCAATTGCATTGTTAACACCTAGCCTATTTTGCGTTACTTGCCTATCGAGACTAGCCATTTGAGTATTGCCGGCAATGTTACTTTTGCACATTAGTGATCTATACCATACATTGCATACATACCATATCATATTGGTATCATATCATCCCTTGTGTGACAAGATTGTTCCCGTATATACCAAATTGCTATCTTGGTTTGTGCATTTCGCATTGTGGCCATATAAAAAACCGAATAAGCTTTTAAGCAAAGAAAAAGAGTGAACAAAGATCTTGTAAGCAAGAGCCATAGCATCATACCACATTGCATATAATATTGTCATATCCGATCATCTTGAGAGAAACACCGAGAACCATACATACATAGCATACTTGGGATAGAAGTTGTTGCATTTTTGTCTCCTATATGTTGTGCACAAGTGTCGTATCCGCCTATTGAGAAATCGTGCTAGCGTCTCTCTTGAGTTGTGCAACATGAGCGTATTCCATGGATTCCACATTTTGTGCTCATTCCTTGGTTGCACGACCCCATTTATCTTTCTGTGTGTGTGTTTCCGCGTGCCACATATTGCTATTGGTCTACTTGTTTCACTTGCAAATTTGTGAATGTCTTTCAAATTTATTGAGTCTTGCTAACATTTTGCATTAAATTTTTGTGCCACTATCCTCACTAAGGTCTACCATAAGCCTAAATTGTGTAGGTGTGATAAATCGACAAGATCGATACCAATTGTGCTATTTCCTTGTTACACTATTGAGTGATCATTGATCCATCTTCAACATCGGTCAAGGTACATTTGGTATAGTTCTTCTCTTTCTCCCACTCACATTTGCTCGAGTCTTGTGATGGATAGGCAAGGCATTTCATCTTCCGTCTACAACAACAACAACGACGAGTTCGATGCCACAAACAACTCCAACGACGCCAAGATGCAAGCTCAAATGGAGGAGATCAAAGCCCTCATCAAGTCCTAGAGCGGTCTTCCTCATCTTCGAGAAGACACTCAAGAGCACATGCCCCCGAGCTACCATCTCCGGCAAGATCACATCGGCATCAACACCATCACCAAAAGAACATGAACGTCAAGAGCTCAACACCAACAACCGCTCAACGACTTCACCATCTCCCTTGGCATCTTCACCAAGCGACTTCAAGGCATCTTCGCCTATGGACATATGGCATCTTCGCCCACAAGCACTTCAAGAGAAGCTCCCCAAGCTCAAGTCCGTGACTTCCACAAGCTACTACGACCTAGACATCGACCACACAATTCCTTTCTATGGGACTCAAAAACCTAAGGAGTATCTCGAGTGGGAGCGCCTAATGGACGACTGCCTCAAGCTACATCAAGTCCCTCCCGAAGATCAAGTGAAGTGCGCCACAAGGAACTTCCACGACTACACGTCCACATGGTGGCTTCACGCACCTTCGGAGACCTACGACATGAGTTGGCCAAAGACAAAGGATCCAAGTCCATCGACGAGTACTTCAAGGAGATGAAGAAAGCCTTGCGACGAGCCGGCGTGGATGACCCCATTTCGATGAAGTTCCACTTCATGATGGGATTGCACAACGACATATCCAAGACGATCTTCCTCGAGAACTACAAGTCCCTCGATGACAACTACATTGGTGCTCTCAAGGCGGAACAAGAACTCATGAAGGACAAAGCTTCTCCACCCCAAGCTCACTTCGCGATGACCATGCTCCATGAGAACGAGCATGAGGCTAGTACCACCACGATGTCCAAGCCCGACGAGCTCCAAGACGATGCTCCCAAGTCCGACTTCACCGCCATCCCTCTTTGTCGCATTGATGATGCCGAGTCTACTTCGACTCTTTTTCAAGATGGTGCGGCGACGACTACGACTATGGAGACCATCAAGGACCAAGCTTTGGAGGCGAGCAACATGGTGACGAGCAAGGATGATGCTTCCATCTTAGGACGCGAGAGTGATGATGTGCCATCTACGACCTTCATCCACGGCGACGGCGTTGAGATGGTTGAGCATGGGATTTTCCCTTCGACCACGATGGCGTATGATGACTTGAGTGACTTGTGCCACCATATTGAGAGTGAGAGTGACTTCACCACTAGCCCCATATATGACATGTTGCCCCAATTCCCATGTGAGGAGAGCCACAACCCCCACCACTTGAGTGAGATGAGTGACCCCACCATATGTGAGTTTGAGTGCACCTATTTTGAGGGAGTGAGTGAACCACCACATAGAGAGAGTGTGATAGTCGATAGGGCATGTGAGGCCATTTGCATTTCTAACAACTTGACCTCTACCTCTATTGTATCTTCTCATTTGGTGCTAGGTCCCATATATGATGACATGCCGATTCGCGGCGACTACGTCCTCCCTTTGGACCAGACGATGGCCATGGTGGAATATGATGCACCCCCCACATGGTTCCATCAAGATGAAGATGACCACCATTTGGTTTTTCCCACCTCACCTACACCACATGATTGGAATGACAAAGGTAACATAGGTGAAGGTGATGCTCTAGTCCCACTAGTGGACATTCTTGACATTGATTGCTTGCATGATGTCGATCAACCTCTAACCATGCTTCATGCTAGTGCGACATCACCATGCGATGATTTACCCATTTATGATGAGTATGATGATTGCCATGTGGAGTCTATTAGTTGTGATGCCATGTTACATAGGATTTATTGTGATAATTCTCTCGGTCACATCATGTTTGCCCATCCGATTGACTTGTCATATGCTATGCATGAGATCAATCATATGTCATATTTTCAATCTCTTCATAATGACTATGCATATGCTATTAAAATTAACCCAATTTGCACTTATGGCATATATGACAAGCCAATGGTTATTGGCATTTGTTTTTCTTGTGATGATATTGATATGCTCCCGTTGCATCATTTATCTCGTATGCCATGCCATGACCACCTAGCTTCGGATATGCATTGTTTTGGATGTTGTCCATTTTCTCCATACGATGTTTCCAATATTGCTCATGAGGAGACCCCCATCGTTTCCTCATACATTTTATGAGATTTCGATCCATCTCATTCATTGCATGATCCAAATACTTGTGTGCACCATATGCTTCCCATGAATGAAAATGCTATTGATGTGCCATATAATTTTATGCTCAATTTGCATCCCCATCGTGTTATACATAACAACTATTCTTTCATGATGGATGACATGTTATTATACCATGCGTCAAATTTCTTTGAGCGGTGCTTATCTTTTGCTAACACTCACATGCACATACACATCATGATGGATGATGTGTACATTTACCACGTGCACAATTTCTTTGGTTTGTGTCTCTTTTGTGTAGGTACCCATGAATATTTGTCAACCTCACAATCCCATGAGTTGACAAAATGAGCTCTAGAGAGCAACAATGATTTGGTATCACATGGATTATCTTTCCCACCGCTCTCTTCGCACGAAGACTTCGCTCATTTCTTCTACATGGCCCTCACTTGGTTATGGGTTATTGTCCATTATATATCATTTGCCCATATTGCCATGTTCACTTTGCATGATATGCTCATTACTATGCCTTTGCCATGCATTTGTCACCCATGCTTTGCATTACACATGATGATTGATTCTACTAGTTGTATGTGTATTTGCAGGCTTGGTGGAGATATTGCTTTTTATTTCCATGTTCCATTTGTGACCCATCCCTATAATGATACTATGATCTTGCTTTGTGTTCGTGCTTGCAATATGTTATGTGCATTGCCTATGCCTATTATTTGCTCACATGACATGATTGCCATGATTTCCCCTAGTGTGTTGCATCTTCGCTCCACTAGTTTGCACGACATGTTTATTATGTTTGCATCATGTAGTGCATCACCCATGATTCATACTTGCCCATTTCATGCGGTTGATGGTATCTATTTCCATGCTTTACACATGATTGTCATTGCTTCTTGCCATATATCTCCATATGTTGCCTCTCTCATGCTAGATGATTTTCCATGTATTGAGTGCGACAATGCTTTTAGTCTTCCTCATAAGATTGCCCCCATAGCATTCTCACATATAATTGGAGATTTTGACATACTCCTTGTGAAGCACGCTTGTCCTACCTCTTTGCACCATATACATAGTGTCATGAATATAGCCATTGTTGCATCTTATTATTCATGCACTTGTTCTTCTAATGGTTATGTGCAAGAGAAGAGAACCATCATGATGGATGATGCGTTTATCTACCATGCGCATCCGTTCTTTGTTTTGTTGTGTGCATGTGTAGGATACTTGGACTTCATGTCGACTTCCACTTCACGTGAGTTGACCATTCGAGCTCTTGAGAGCGAGCCTCATACATTCTACCATGACATGCTTCTACACTGCTTTTGCTTGTGTTTCGGCATTGTGAAGGACACACAAGTACATGCTTTCAAGGTGAGATACTTCTCTTTTGAGAACCCCCAAAACATGATCATGGATATTATGGATCGTACTACTTGTGTTGCTTGCACCATGAGACTTATTGTTCATCTTGGACCACTTGGTTGCACACATGTTAGAGATCCTCCTTCGACTTGTTATTTTCACTGTTCCATGCATCATGATATATATGCCTTGTGTGTTGCATCCAATTCTTGGTTTACTTGCTCCTCTCATATGTTTGGTTGCAACAATGCCATCACTTCACATATGCCATGTCCCATTGATTGCTACATGCTTGCCTTGATTGCCTCACACATGATGAACAATTTCTCTTTCCATTGTGTTGAGTGCCACACGATATTCACTACACCCATGCACATGCTTGGATTGTCTTGCACTTGACCCATGTGTTTAGACATCTCATTTTCTTTGGTGTTGTGAACGATTCATATGCCTACCATAGACCTTTCATTGAGAAATTTGTGAATGCTTGCTATGAACTTGAGGTAGATGCTTATTATCTTTTCACACATATTTGCATCACTACCTCACATTTACATGCTTGTCTCCATGATTTCTTTGCTTATGCCCAATTTATGTGCTTACATGCCATGTCACATTCCTTTGTCAAACCATATGCTTTGCATGACGACGACACTTGTTGGGTGAATCACCGCTTGAATGCTTGGTTTTGCACTAACGGTACCCACATTTGTTTTTCCAAGTGTTTGTTGTCTTTGCTCCGTTTTAAGGAATCCCAAGACGGTGCGACATTGGAGAGTGCCCATTTCAAGCTTCAAGATGACGAGAACTTGGTGATCGACCACTCCTACACGGTGACGCCATCTCTTTCCCATGGTGATTTGGATTTCGATCTGAGGTTGGATCTTTCCCAAGGGGGAGGAGATGATGCGGAGCATCCAACGGACATCACCATGTCAAGAGTTCATTCAGCAAGTGCCACGTGACATATCCACTTCACATACATAAAGGTGAATCATCTCCTTTACACATGCTCACTTGACCCCTTCGAGGATGGTATACTACTTGACACTTCTCCCGTGTGCATGCATAGGTATTGTCGGAGTTTCATGGACGGCGAGGAGGAATGCAAGCGCCAAGGAACAAGTACACCATCCGCGGGGGATGCGTGGAAGAGAAGGAAGAAGAAGCGTAGACAAGCTTCTAGAAAGCCCAGAACGTCCGGCCTCTGCCCGGAACTTCCGGCCCCTGGACCTTCCGGCCTACCCAGAACCTCTACCCCTTGGAGTCTAGACCAAACCCAAGCTCGCCAACTCTCCGGATAGCCCGGAGCCTGGTCGGAACCTACTTGGAACTTCCGGCCCTGCCTGCGCGCAGACACTCTGGCCGAAGCCCATGTACCCTTTCGCCCCTCACTTACCCCCTTTGTGGACCTAGACTATATATACTCCTTCACCTCCTCCTTTCTAGGGTTAGCAAAGTAGTAGCTCATTTGAGATAGAGCTTTGGTCATACACATTGGATCTACTCCTTGAGAGAGACTGCGGCCCCTCTTCGGAGAAGATCCTTTGGATTCAAGACCTCCTAGCGGAGAAGACCATCAAGACCTCCTCACGGAGAAGACCGATTACCATTTGTATCGTCCGTTGTTGATTGTGGATCGTGTGATCTCTTATGTACTCGAGGATGTAGCATATGTGTGAATATTTCTTGTTGGTTTAGTGTTTCTCTCGTCTTTCCCCTTGTGTTTCCCCTCGTGTTTTCCCTCGTGTTCTTCGTGTTCTTCACGGGATCCGCTCCTTTCATGAAAGATCAGCCCCTAGGGTTCCTACCCTACATCACACTTAGGTTGACTTGACGAGCCTAGCATGTACAAACATGGCCTCGGAACATGAGAGACCGAAAGGTCGAACATGAGTCGTATAGTAGATGCGATCAACATGGAGATGTTCATCATTGATGACTAGTCCGTCTCACGTGATGATCGGACACGGCCTAGTCGATCCGGATCATGTATCACTTTGATGACTAGAGGGATGTCTGTTTGAGTGGGAGTTCATTAAATAATTTGATTAGATGAACTTAATTATCATGAACTTTGTCTAAAAATATCTTTACGATATGTCTTGTATATCAAATGGCCCACGCTAATGTTGCCCTCAACTTCAACGCATTCCTTGAGAAAACCAAGCTGAAAGACGATGGTAGCAACTATACGGACTGGGTCCGTAACTTGCGGATCATCCTCATTGCTGCCAAGAAAGCATATGTCCTTTAAGCACCGCTAGGTGACACACCCATTTTCCCAGCAACTCAAGACGTTATTAACGCCTGGCAGTCGTGTAGTGATGATTACTCCTTGGTTCAGTGCGGCATGCTTTACAACTTAGAACTGAGGCTCCAAAAGTGTTTTGAGCAACATGGAGCATATGATATGTTCGAAGAGCTAAAATGGTTTTCCAAGCTCATACCCGTGTCGAGAGATCTGAAGTCTCCGACAAGTTATATAGTTGTAAGATGGAGGAAAACAGTTCTGTCAGCGAGCATATACTCAAAATGTCTAGGTTGCACAACCGCTTGTCTCATTTGGGAGTTAATCTTCTAGATGACTCGGTCATTGACATGATCCTCCAGTCGCTTCCACCTAGCTACAAGAGCTTTGTGATGAACTACAATATGCAAGGGATGGAGAAGTCCATTCCTGAGTTATATTCAATTCTAAAATCAGCGGAGGTGGAGATCAAAAAGGAACATCAAGTGTTGATGGTGAATAAGACAACTAGTTTCAAGAAAGTCAAGGGTAAGAAGAACTTGAAGAAGGACGACAAGGGAGTTGCCACGCCCGATAAGTCAATTGTCGGGAAGAAGCCAAAGAATGGACCCAAGCCTGAGACTCAGTGCTTTTATTGCAAGGGAAATGGTCATTGGAAACGGAACTGCCCCAAGTACTTAGCAGATAAGAAGGCTGGCAACGCCAAAGGTATATATGATATACATGTTATTGATGTATACCTTACCGGCGCTCGTAGTAGCTCCTGTGTATTTGATACCGGTGCAGTTGCTCATATTTGTAACTCAAAACGGGAGCTGCGGAATAAGCGGAGACTGGCGAAGGACGAGGTGACGATGTGCGTCGGGAATGGTTCCAAGGTCGATGTGATCGCCGTCGGCACGCTACCTCTACATCTACCTTCGGGATTAGTTTTAAACCTTAATAATTGTTATTTAGTGCCAGCTTTGAGCATGAACATTGCATATGGATCTCGTTTAATGCGAGATGGCTACTCATTTAAATCTGAGAATAATGGTTGTTCTATTTATATGAGAGAAATGTTTTATGGTCATGCCCCGCTGGTCAATGGTTTATTTTTATTTAATATCGAATGTGATGTTACACATATTCATAGTGTGAATGCCAAAAGATGTAAGGTTGATAATGATAGTCTCACATACTTGTGGCACTGCCCCTTTGGTCACATTGGTGTCAAACACATGAAGAAACTCCATGTAGATGGACTTTGGGAGTCTCTTGATTATGAATCATTTGACACGTGTGAACCATGCCTCATGGGCAAACTGACCAAGACTCCGTTCTCCGGAACAATGGAGCGAGCAAGCAACTTGTTGGAAATCATACTTACTGATGTGTGCGGTCCAATGAGCATTGAGGCTCGCGGTTGCTATCGTTATGTTCTCACCCTCACTGATGACTTAAGTAGATATGGGTATGTCTTCTTAACGAAACACAAGTCTGAGACCTTTGAAAAGTTCAAGGAATTTCAGAGCGGGGTAGAGAATCAACATGACGGGAAAATAAAGTTCTTACGATCAGATCATGGAGGAGAATACTTGAGTCACGAGTTTGGAATGCACTTAAGGAAATGTGGAATTGTTTCCCAACTCACGCCGCCTGGAACACCTCAGCATAATGGTGTGTTCGAACGTTGTAATCGCATGATACGTCCATTTTGCATCATGCTTTTATATCGATATTTATTGCATTATGGGCTGTTATTACACATTATGTCACAATACTTATGCCTATTCTCTCTGATTTTACAAGGTTTACATAAAGAGGGAGAATGCCGGTAGCTGGAATTCTGGACTGGAAAAGGAGCAAATATTAGAGACCTATTCTACACAACTCCCAAAGTCCTGAAACTCCATGGAAGTTATTTTTGGAAATAATAAAAAATACCGAGCGAATAAAATACCAGAGGGGGCCCACACCTTACCCACGAGGGTGGGGGGCGCGCCCTACCCCCCTGGGCGCGCCCCCTGCCTCATGGGTCCCCTGGTGGCCCTCTGGTGCCCATCTTATGCTATATGAAGTCTTTTGTCTGAGAAAAAATCATAAGCAAGCTTTCGAGACGAGACTCCGCCGCCACGAGGCGGAACCTTGGCGGAACCAATCTAGGGCTCTGGCGGAGCTGTTCTGCCGGGGACACTTCCCTCCGGGAGGGGGATATCATCGCCATCTTCATCACCAACGCTCCTCTCATCAGGAGGGGACCAATCTCCATCAACATCTTCACCAACACCATCTCATCTCAAACCCTAGTTCATCTCTTATATCCAAACCTCAGATTTGTACCTGTGGGTTGCTAGTAGTGTTGATTACTCCTTGTAGTTGATGCTAGTTGGTTTACTTGGTGGAAGATCATATGTTTAGATCTATTATGCATATTAATACCCCTCTGATTATGAACATGAATATGCTTTGTGAGTAGTTACATTTGTTCCTGAGGACATGGGAGAAGTCTTGCTATTAGTAGTCATGTGAATTTGGTATTCGTTCGATATTTTGATGTGATGTATGTTCTCATCCCTCTAGTGGTGTCATGTGAACGTCAACTACATGACACTTCGCCTTTGTTTGGGCCTAAAGGGAGGCATTGGGAAGTAATAATTAGCTGATGGGTTGCTAGAATGACCGAAGCTTAAACCCTAGTTTATGTCTTGCTTTGTAAGGGGCTGATTTGGATCCATATGTTTCATGTTATGGTTAGGTTTACCTTAATAATTTTGTTGTAGTTGCGGATGCTTTCAATAGGGGTTAATCATAAGTGGGATACTTGTCCAAGTAAGGGCAGTACCCAAGCACCGGTCCACCCACATATCAAATTATCAAAGTACTGAACGCGAATCATATGAACGTGATGAAAACTAGCTTGACGATAATTCCCATGTGTCCTCGGGAGCGCTTTTCTCTATATAAGAGTTTGTCCAGGCTTGTCCTTTGCTACAAAAAGGATTGGTCCATCTTGTTGCACCTTATTTAATTTTATTACTTGTTGCTTGTTACCATTTATCTTATCACAAAACTACCTGTTACCGATAATTTCAGTGCTTGCAGAGAATACCTTGCTAAAAACCGCTTATCATTTCCTTCTGCTCCTTGTTGGGTTCGACACTCTTACTTATCGAAAGGAATACGATAGATCCCCTATACTTGTGGGTCATCAAGACTCTTTTCTGGCACCGTTGCCGGGGAGTGAAGCTCCTTTGGTAGGTGGAATTTGGTAAGGAATAATTTATATAGTGTGCTAAAATTTACTGTCACTTGTTACTATGGAAAGTAATCCTTTGAGGGGCTTGTTCGGGGTATCTTCACCCCGACCGGTAGAGAAATTAGTTGCTCCTCAACCTATTGAACCTACTGAAAATGTTTACTTTCAAATTCCTTCGGGTATGATAGAGAAACTACTAGCTAATCCTTTTGCAGGAGATGGAACATTGCATCCCGATTTACACTTAATCGATGTGGATGAAGTTTGTGGATTATTTAAGCTTGTAGGTATGCCCGATGATGTTATCAAGAAGAAGGTCTTCCCTTTATCTTTGAAGGGAGATGCGTTGACATGGTATAGGCTATGTGATGATATGGGATCATTGGACTACAAACGGTTGAAATTGAAATTCCATCAGAAGTTTTATCGTATGCATCTTGTTCATCATGATCGTAATTATATATATAATTATTGGCCTCGCGAAGGAGAAAGCATCGCTCAAGCTTGGGGGAGGCTTAAGTCAATGTTATATTCATGCCCCAATCATGAGCTCTGAAGAGAAATGATTATTCAAAATTTTTATGCTCGACTTTCTAACAACAATCGCTCCATGCTCGATACTTCTTGTACTGGTTCCTTTATGATGAAGACTATTGAATTCAAATGGAATTTATTGGAGAGAATTAAACGCAACTCTGAAGATTGGGATCTCAATGAAGGTAAGGAGTTAGGTATAACACCTAAGTTTGATTGTGTTAAATCTTTTATGGATGTCGATGTTTTTCGTAAATTTAGCACTAAATATGGACTTGGCTCTGAGATAGTAGCTTCTTTCTATGAATCCTTTGCTACTCATGTTGACCTCCCTAAGGAGAAGTGGTTTAAATATAATCCTCCCATTGAAGCAAAAGTATTTTCACCTATTAAAGTTGAACAAAATACTATCACTTATAATGATCCTATTATTCCTACTTCTTATGTTGAGAAACCACCTTTCCCTGTTAGAATTAAGGATCATGCTAAAGATTCAACTGTAGTCAACAAGAGTAATATTAAGACACGTAAACCCCCTGAGCAAATTAAAGTTGAACCTAATATTGCTATCGTTAAAGATCTCTTGGCTGATAATATTGATGGGCATGTTATTTACTTTTGTGATGAGACTGCTAGAATTGCTAAACCTGGTGCTAAAGATAAACATAGACCTGTGGTAGGCATGCCTATTATTTTCGTTAAAATAGGAGATCATTGTTATCATGACTTGTGTGATATGGGTGCTAGTGCTAGTGCAATACCTATTTCCTTATACAAAGAAATTATGCATGATATTGCACCAGCTGAGAAAGAAGGTATCGATGTTACCATTAAGCTTGCTAATAGAGATACTATTTCACCAATTGGGATTGTTAGAGACGTTGAAGTCTTGTGTGGGAAGGCTAAATATCCTGTTGATTTCCTTGTTCTTAGTTCCCCTCAAGATAGCTTTTGTCCCATTATATTTGGTAGACCCTTCTTGAATACTATTAATGCTAAGATAGATTGCAAGAAGGATGTTGTTACCATTGGTTTGGATGATATGTCTCATGAGTTTAATTTTTCTAAATTTCATAGACAACCCCGTGATGAAGAATTGCCTAGTAAAGATGAAATTATTGGTCTTGCTTCTATTGATGTGCCTCATAATGATCCTTTAGAACAATATTTGCTAGACCATAAAAATGATATGTTTATGAATGAGAGAAGGGAAATAGATGAAGTATTCTTTAAACAAGGACCCATTCTGAAACACAATCTACCTATTGAAATCATAGGGGATCCTCCTCCACCCAAGCGTGATCCCGTGTTTGAGCTTAAACCATTGCCTGATACTCTTAAATATGCTTATCTTGATGAAAAGAAGATATATCCTGTTATTATTAGTGCTAACCTTTCAGAGCATGAAGAAGAGACATTATTGAAAACTCTGAAGAAGCACCGTGCTGCTATTGGATATTCTCTTGACGATCTTAAGGACATTAGCCCCACTCTATGTCAACACAAAATAAATTTGGAGAAAGACGCCAAACCAGTTATTGATCACCAACGACGGCTGAATCCTAAGATGAAGGAAGTGGTAAGAAAAGAAATACTAAAGCTCCTTGAGGCAGGTATAATTTATCCCGTTGCTGATAGTCAGTGGGTAAGTCCTGTCCATTGTGTCCCTAAGAAGGGAGGTATCACTGTCGTTCCTAATGATAAAGATGAATTGATTCCGCAAAGAATTATTACAGGTTATAGGATGGTAATTGATTTCCGCAAATTAAAAAAGGCTACTAAAAAAGATCATTACCCCTTACCTTTTATTTATCAAATGCTAGAAAGATTATCCAAACATACACATTTTTGCTTTCTAGATGGTTACTCTGGTTTCTCTCAAATACCTATGTCAGTTGATGATCAAGTAGAGACCACTTTTACTTGCCCTTTCAGTACTTTTGCTTATAGACGTATGCCTTTTGGTTTATGTAATGCACCTACTACCTTTCAAAGATGTATGATGGCTATATTCTCTGACTTTTGAAAAGATTTGTGAGGTTTTCATGAACGATTTCTCCGTTTATGGATCCTCTTTTGATGATTGCTTGAGCAACCTTGATCGAGTTTTGCAGAGATGTGAAGAAACTAATCTTGTCTTGAATTGGGAGAAGTGCCACTTTATGTTTAATGAAGGAATTGTCTTGGGGCATAAAATTTCTAAAAGAGGTATTGAAGTGGATAAAGCTAAAGTTGAAGCTATTGAAAAGATGCCGTGTCCCAAGGACATTTCCTTGGTCATGCCGGTTTTTATAGGAGGTTCATTAAGGACTTCTCAAAAATTTCTCGGCCTCTGACTAATCTATTACAAAAATATATTCCTTTTGTCTTTGATGATGATTGTGTAGAAGCATTTGAAATACTTAAGGAAGCATTGATTTCTGCACCTATTGTTCAGCCACCTGATTGGAATTTACCCTTTGAAATTATGTGTGATGCTAGTGATTATGTTGTAGGTGCTGTTCTAGGGCAAAGAGTTGATAAGAAATTAAATGTTATTTAATATGCTAGTAAAACTCTAGACAATGCCCAAAGAAATTATGCTACCACTGAAAAAGAATTTTTAGCAGCTGTTTTTGCTTGTGATAAGTTCAGACCTTATATTCTTGATTCTAAAGTAACTATTCACACTGATCATGTTGCTATTAAATACCTTTTGGAAAAGAAAGGATCTAAACCTAGACTTATTAGATGGGTTCTCTTGCTACAAGAATTTGATTTGCATATTATTGATAGAAAGGGAGCTAAGAACCCCGTTGCAGACAACTTGTCTAGGTTAGAAAATGTTCTTGATGACCCACTACCTATTGATGATAGCTTTCTTGATGAACAATTAGCTGTCATAAACGCTTCTCGTACTGCTCCATGGTATGCTGATTATGCTAATTATATTGTTGCTAAGTTTATACCACCTAGTTTCACATTCTAGCAAAAGAAAAAGTTCTTCTATGATTTAAGGAATTACTTCTTGGATGACCCACATCTTTATAAAGAAGGAGTAGATGGTGTTATTAGGCGTTGTGTACCTGAGCATGAATAGGAACAGATCCTACGCAAGTGTCACTCCGAAGCTTATGGAGGACACCACGCTGGAGATAGAACCACGCATAAGGTATTGCAATCCGGTTTTTATTGGCCTACTCTCTTCAAGGA
This sequence comes from Triticum aestivum, assembly GCF_018294505.1. Lineage (NCBI taxonomy): Eukaryota > Viridiplantae > Streptophyta > Magnoliopsida > Poales > Poaceae > Triticum > Triticum aestivum. Next base: position 563,023,461 of record NC_057812.1, on the reverse strand, counting down.
TGCCCGTAAGTTTGTCTTATCTTGTGATGAATGTCAAAGAATTGGTAATATTAGTAGACGTCAAGAAATGCCTATGAATTATTCACTTGTTATTGAACCATTTGACGTTTGGGGCTTTGTTTATATGGGACCTTTTCCTTCCTCTAATGGCTATACACATATCTTAGTTGCTATTGATTACGTTACTAAGTGGGTAGAAGCTATTCCAACTAGTAGTGCTGATCATAACACCTCTATTAAGTTGCTTAAAGAAGTTATTTTTCCGAGGTTTGGAGTCCCTAGATATTTAATGACTGATGGTGGTTCACATTTTATTCATGGTGCATTTCGTAAAATGCTTGCTAAGTATGATGTTAATCATAGAATTGCATCTCCTTATCACCCGCAGTCTAGTGGTCAAGTAGAATTGAGTAATAGAGAGCTCAAATTAATTTTTCAAAAGACTATTAATAGATCTAGAAAGAATTGGTCCAAGAAACTTGATGATGCACTATGGGCTTATAGAACTGCATACAAAAATCCTATGGGTATGTCTCCGTATAAAATGGTTTATGGCAAATCATGTCACTTACCTCTTGAACTAGAACATAAGGCATATTGGGCCATTAAAGAGCTCAACTATGATTTTAAACTTGCCGGTGAGAAGAGGCTATTTGACATTAGCTGACTCGATGAATGGAGAACCCAGGCCTATGAAAATGCCAAACTATTTAAAGAAAAAGTTAAAAGATGGCACGACAAAAGGATACAAAAGCGTGAGTTTAATGTAGGTGATTATGTATTACTATACAACTCTCGTTTAAGATTTTTTGCAGGCAAACTTCTCTCTAAATGGGAAGGTCCTTACGTTATCGAGGAGGTCTATCATTCTGGTGCCATAAAAATCAACAACTTCGAAGGCACAAATCCGAGGGTGGTGAACGGCCAAAGAATCAAACATTATATCTTAGGTAATCCTATAAATGTTGAAACTAATGTTATTGAAACCGTAACCCCGGAGGAATACATAAGGGACACTTTCTGGAACGTTTCAGACTCCGAAAAGGAATAGGTACGCGGTACGGTAAGTAAACCGACTCCAAAACAGTTCTAATGGCAATATTTCTCCGTTTTGGAATACATAGAAAAATAGGAAAATAAGAGGCAGTCCGAGAAGGATACGAGGCTTCCACGAGGGTGGGAGGCGCGCCCCCTGCCTCGTAGGCACCTCGTGTGCTCTCCAGACTCCGTTTTCTTGCACGATACTTCTTTTGGTTGGTAAAAATTTATTATATAATCTCTCGAAGGGTTTGACCACCGTATCATGCAAATATCTAATGTCTTTGTTTCGAGCTGTTTTTTTGACAGATCTAGGTCGCCATGTCGTCTTCAAGTGCCCCCAAGGACAAGTTCTTCGAGAATGTCATCAACCCCTACCTCGCAGAGGTGCTGTAACACCCTCAAACCATTGAGATGCGTGAGGGGTTGTTGCACATCCGCGATGCTGAGGGACCAAAGAAGACCGGAAGCGTGGAGGCAAGACTCGAAGCAATGGAGCAACAAGTTTTCATGTGCAGGGAGATGGTGGAACGTGGACTCGACACCAACCACCTAATGATCACGGAGTACACCAATACCACCAAGCTAGAAGCCAAGAACATTGGGGGAGGCCATCTTCAAGCTTCATGAGAAAATCGAGCGCCTCCAAGCCCAGATCTATGACCTGCAAAACCAAAATTGTGAGTATGAATATAGATTCAAGAGGATGAGTTTGGCTGCAGATTTGAGGATCTCAGAGACTCGATCATCCTTCTATGATGGTGAGCCTATGCCATGGAAGATGGACGACAAGCCTACATCATCAACAACTCCTTCATCACCACCTTCGAGGAAAGCAACATAAACACATGGGTATGGGCACTCCCCTTGGCAACTGCCAAGCTTGGGGGAGTGCCCCGGTATCGTATCACCATCACACTCCTATCTTTACCGTTTTTCTTAGATCGATCCTTTTGGTATTATCTTGATCTAGTAGAATAAAGTTTTAGTATGATCTAGTTGTGAGTTTTGCTTTATGATCCTTCTATGTAATTGAGTCCGTGAGCTATATATAATAAAGATTAGTGTTGAGTCAAGGGCTTGATTATCTTGCTATGATCTTGAGGGAATAAAATAAAAGAGAAAGAATAAAAAGAAATAAAAGAGATCATATGGATCTTGTGGAGAGTAATGGCTTCACATATAAAGAGTATGATGAATAAAAGTTGTTGAGAGTTGAGAAACATAGTTTTGGTCATCGTTGCAATTAATAGGAAGTAGTAACGAAAGAGAGGTCTTCACATATAAACACACTATCTTGGACATCTTTTATGATTGTGAGCACTCATTAAAATATGACATGCTAAAGAGTTGACATTGGACAAGGAAGACAATGTAATGGGTTATGTTTTCTTACATCTGAGATAAATTATATTGTCATGGATGATCCAACATGTTGAGCTAGCCTTTCCCTCTCATGCTAGCCAATTCTTTGCACCAAGTAGAAATACTACTTGTGCTTCAAAATACCCTTAAAACTAGTTTTGCCATGAGAGACCACCATATCTACCTATGGATTGAGTAAGATCCTTCAAGTAAGTTGACATCGGTGCAAGCAATAAAAATTGCTCTCTAAATATGTATGACTTATTAGTGTGGGAGAAAATAAGCTTTATACGATCTTGTGATGTGGAAGAAATAAGAGCGACGGACTGCATAATAAAGGTCCATATCACAAGTGGCAATATAAAGTGACGTTCTTTCGCATTAAGATTTTGTGCATCCAACCATAAAAGCACATGACAACCTCTGCTTCCCTCTGCGAAGGGCCTATCTTTCACTTTTATCTTCTACCTTATATAAGAGTCATGGTGATATTCACCTTTCCTTTTTACATTTTATCCTTTGGCAAGCGCAATGTGTTGGAAAGATCCTGATATATATGGCTAATTGGATGTGAGTTTTCATGAACTATTATTGTTGACATTACCCTTGAGGTAAAATGTTGGGAGGCAAAACTATAAGCCCATATCTTTCTCTGTGTCCGATTAAAACTCCATACCCATAAATATTGCGCGAGTGTTAGCAATTGTGAAAGACTAATTGATAGTTGAGTATGTGGACTTGCTGAAAAGCTCTTATATTGACTCTTTCCTATGACTGAGATTATAGTTTGTTAGTTTTCAATGAAGTTTATGATTCATACTTGAAATTGTGATTGAATTGTTACTTTAGCATAAGAGATCATATGACAATAATTATATAAGTTGTTGTTCTAAGAATGGTCATGATGCCCTCATGTCCGTATTTTATTTTTTGTCGACACCTCTATCTCTAAACATGTGGACATATTTTTCGATTTCGGCTTTCACTTGAGGACAAGCGAGGTCTAAGCTTAGGGGAGTAGATACGTCCATTTTGCATCATGCTTTTATATCGATATTTATTGCATTATGGGCTGTTATTACACATTATGTCACAATACTTATGCCTATTCTCTCTTATTTTACAAGGTTTACATAAAGAGGGAGAATGCCGACAGCTAGAATTCTGGGCTGGAAAAGGAGCAAATATGAGAGACCTATTCTGCACAACTACAAAAGTCCTGAAACTCCATGAAAGTTATTTTTGGAAATAAAAAAATAGTGAGCGAAAAAAATACCAGAGGGGGCCCACACCCTGGCCACGAGGGTGGGGGCGTGCCCTACCCCCTGGGCGCGCCCCGCTGCCTCGTTGGCCCCCTGGTGGCCCTCCAGTTCCCATCTTCTGCTATATGAAGTCTTTCGTCTGAGAAAAAATCATAAGCAAGCTTTCGGGACGAGACTCCACCGCCACGAGGCGGAACCTTGGCGGAACCAATCTAGGGCTTTGGCGGAGCCATTCTGCCGGGGACACTTCCCTCCGGGATGGGGAAATCATCACCATCGTCATCACCAACACTCCTCTCATCGGGAGGGGGCCAATTTCCATCAACATCTTCACCAGCGCCATATCATCTCAAACCCTAGTTCATCTCTTGTATCCAATCTTTGTATCCAAACCTTAGATTGGTACCTGTGGGTTGCTAGTAGTGTTGATTACTCCTTGTAGTTGATGCTAGTTGGTTTACTTGGTGGAAGATCATATGTTCAGATCTATTATGCATATTAATACCCCTCTGATTATGAACACGAATATGCTTTGTGAGTAGTTACGTTTGTTCCTGAGGACATGGGAGAAGTCTTGCTATTAATAGTCATGTGAATTTGGTATTCGTTCGATATTTTGATGAGATGTATGTTGTCATCCCTCTAGTGGTGTCATGTGAACGTCGACTACATGACACTTCTCCATTGTTTGGGCCTAGAGGGAGGCATTGGGAAGTAATAAGTAGATGATGGGTTGCTAGAGTGACAAAAGCTTAAACCCTAGTTTATGCGTTGCTTCATAAGGGGCTGATTTGGATCCATATATTTCATGATATGGTTAGGTTTACCTTAATACTTCTGTTGTAGTTGCGGATGCTTGCAATAGGGGTTAATCATAAGTGGGACACTTGTCCAACTAAGGGCAGTACACAAGCACCGGTCCACCCACATATCAAATTATCAAAGTACCAAACGTGAATCATATTAACATGATGAAAACTAGCTTGATGATAATTCACATGTGTCCTCGGGAGCTCTTTTCTCTATATAAGAGTTTGTCCAGGCTTGTCCTTCGCTACAAAAAGGATTGACCCATCTTGCCGCACCTTATTTTCTTTTATTACTTGTTGCTTGTTACCATTTGTCTTATCACAAAACTATCTGTTACCGATAATTTCAGTGCTTGCAGAGAATACCTTGCAAAAAATCTCTTATCATTTCCTTCTGCTCCTCGTTGGGTTCGACACACTTACTTATCGAAAGGACTACGATAGATCCCCTATACTTGTGGGTCATCATCACACTCTGTTGGATATGGTGCGATCTATGATGTCTCTTACCGATCTACCGCTATCATTTTCGGGTTATGCTTTAGAGATTGCCGCATTCATTTTAAATAGGGCTCCGTTGAAATCCGTTGAGACGACACCGTACGAATTATGGTTTGGGAATAAACCTAAGCTATCATTTCTAAAAGTTTGAGGATGCGATGCTTATGTCAAGAAACTTTGAAAGAGCAACTATCCCTGCGTGGTTTTGGTAATTCCTAACAACATATAGCTCATTGAGCTAATGCTACTTAAAGATAAACATTTTAGGAAAGCTCAATGATTGGCATGGCATGGATGAGAAAAGTGGATCCCTCAAAAATCTAAGGACAAAGGATTGGCTCAAGCTCAATGCTCAGGACTCTACATCTTTTCATTTTAAGTGATCCAAGATCACATTGAGTCTATAGGAAAAGCCAATACTATTAAGAGGGGATGAGGTGTTGCTTAATGAGTTTCTTGCTCAAAGTGCTTAGTGATACGCTCCAAAAGCCCTCAACTACCTTCTCATTTCCACATATGTCCCAAACCAAAAGTCAAACCCGGCCCCACCGAATCTTTCTATCCGACGCCACCGAGTTCAGTTGACATAGCCACTGCCAGAAACCCTAGTCTTTTCGGTCTCACCGATAGGGATCTTAGTGTCACCGAGATGGGATTGTAATCTCTTTGTTTGCCTTCATAATGTTTCGGTCAAACTAAGATGAGCGATCGGTCCCACCGAGATTGCAATGCAAACTGTCTGTTTCCCTTTCGTAACGTTTTGGTCCTACCGAAAGAGCGAATCGGTCCCACCGAGTTTGCTTGACCAACTCTCTATTAGCCCATTACCAAAATTGGTCTCACCGAGTTTGTGTAATCGGTCTCACCGAGATTACGTTATGCCCTAACCCTAACAAAATCGGTTCCACCGAGTTGACATGTCGGTCCCATCGAAAATCCTAACGTTCACATTTTGAACTAAATCGGTCCGACCGAGTTTCTTGATTTGGTCCCATCGAGTTTGGTGATTTGTGTGTAATGGTTAGATTTTGTGTGGAGGCTATTTATACCCCTCCACCCACTCTTCATTCATGGAGAGCGCCATCAGAACATGCCTACACTTCCAACCTATATTTTCTGAGAGAGAACCACCTACACTTGTGTTGAGGTCAAGATATTCCATTCCAACCACATAAATCTTGATCTCTAGCCTTCCCCAAGTTGCTTTCCACTCAAATCATCGTTCCACCAAATCCAAATCATGTGTGAGAGAGAGTTGAGTGTTGGCGAGACTATCATTTGAAGCACAAGAGCAAGGAGTTCATCATCAACACACCATTTATTACCTCTAGGAGAGTGGTGTCTCCTAGATTGGTTAGGTGTCACTTGGGAGCCTCCGTGAAGATTGTGGAGTTGAACCAAGGAGTTTGTAAGGGAAAGGAGATCGCCTACTTCGTGAAGATCTACCCGAGTGAGGCAAGTCCTTCGTGGGCGACGACCATGGTGGGATAGACAAGGTTGCTTCTTCGTGGACCCTTCAGGGTGGAGCCCTCCATGGACTCGCGCAACCGTTACCCTTCATGGGTTGAAGTCTCCATCAATGTGGATGTACGATAGCACCACCTATCGGAACCACGCCCAAAATCTTTGTGTCTCCAATTGCGTTTGCACACTCCAAACTCTTCCCTTTACCTTCATATGCAATTGTTTTACTTTCCGCTGCTATACTCTCAGAATTGGATGTGTAGGTTGATTGCTTGACTTGTGCTAAGTTGCTAAAATCAGCCTAGAACTAAAATTGGGAAAAGGCTAGATTTTTATTTGCTCAAGTAGTCTAATCACCCCCTCTAGACATACTTTCGATCCTACAAGTGGTATCAGAGTTTTGGTCTCCATTTGCTTTGATTTCCATAGCTTTTGGTGGTCATAGCCTTGGTTTCACAACCTAGGAGAGTATGGCGTCTAGCGAGGGAAATTACCACCGTAGAGGTCCTTACTTTGATGGTACAAATTTTGCTAGTTGGAAGCATAATATGAAAATGCATATTATTGGACATAACCCCGCTGTTTGGGCTATTGTGTGTATTGGCTTGCAAGGTGAATTCTTCGATGGGAGGGAAACAAACCGTGAAGCTACTGCGGAAGAGTTGAAGATGCTACAATACAATGCTCAAGCTTGTGATATTCTCTTCAACGGATTGTGCCCCGAAGAATTCAACAAAATCAGCCGTCTTGAGAATGCAAAGGAAATTTGGGATACTTTGATTGATATGCACGAAGGTACCGAATCTGTCAAGGAATCCAAATTGGATGTGCTTCAAAGTCAGCTTGACAAGTTCAAAATGAAGGATGGTGAAGGCGTCGCTGAAATGTACTCTAGGCTTGCTCTCATCACACATGAGTTTGCCAGCTTAGGAAGTGAAGAGATGATCGATAGATTCATCATCAAGAAGATCTTAAGAGCCTTGGATGGAAAATATGATACCATGTGCACATTGATCCAAATGATGCCCAAATACAAAGATCTCAAGCCAACGGAAGTTATTGGAAGAATTGTTGGTCATGAGATGTCACTCAAGGATAAGGAAGAGCTTCACAACAAGTCAAGTGGTGCTTACAAAGCCTCGTGTGATGCTCCCACATCATCTAGTGAGAAGCAAACCTTCAATGAAGAATTGAGTCTAATGGTGAAGAACTTCAACAAGTTCTACAAGAGTAGAAGCAAGGAAAGAAGTTCCAAGTCAAGGTCCTACAATGACAAAAGATCTTCTAGTCGTGAGGATAATTGCTACAATTGTGGAATACCCGGACACTATTCCAATGAGTGTACGGCTCCCTACAAAAGAAGAGAATATTCTCCCAAAAGAAGGAGTAGAAGAGAAGAATCACCATCAAGAGAGAGACGGAGTAGAGATGATCGTTATGAACGAATACCCTCTCGGAGAAGCAAGGACTCGGAAAGGAAGGACAATTCATCAAGGAGCTACACAAAAAGAAGACATCAAGCTCGTGTTGGTGAATGGGTAACCGGTTTCGACTCCGAGAATCACTCCGAAAGAAGTTTTCACTCCGACTCCGAATACACTCAAGATGAAGGTGTTGCCGGACTAGTACTTGTGACAACCAACTCCTACGACATATTTGACTCACCAAATGAAGGGATTGGGAGATGCTTAATGGCTAAAGGTCCGAAGGTAACACACCCCGAGTATGTTGATTTCAATAGTGATGAAGATGATTTGCTAGGAGATGATGATTTACTTGTTGACAACTCTAGTTATGAAAACTATGATGAGCTTGCTATTAATCATGACAATCAAGATAAAACGAATGACAATGATAAGAAGGAGATTGAGCATCTAACTAAAGAAATAAACATTCTTAAGTTAGCTCATGAAACTACCTTGGAAGATCATTGAGAACTTTTAAAGACTCATGATAAGCTACGCTTTGAAAAGCTCAACCTTGAGCAAGAACATGAGTTTTTAAAGGCAATCAATGATGATCTTTGCAAGAAAAGTTCTTCTTACATTGCCAAGCGTTTACTCTTGTCTAATTACATGCCACAAGTTAAATCTAGTAACAAGAACAAGAAAGATTATTCATCTAGTAGTAACAACAATCATGCTAAATCCAATGTTGTTGCTTCTAGTAGCTCTCTTGATTCCACTAATGATTCTCTTAGCCAAGTTACACTTGAGCAAGAAAATAGCTTATTGAAGGGAATTATAGAGAAATTTGTTTACAAGAGCCTTGCCGGAAGTAAGCAATTTGAGGAAATTGTACGAAAGCAAGGAAGACACCGGAAGAATCAAGGTGTTGGTTTTGAATGAAAGTTCAATGCCAATGGAGTTGAGTGGGAAGAATATCAATACCCCAAGACGAAGTTTGTTCCTCAACAAGAGAAGTATGATCCTACTTCTTTCCAAGGAACACAAGCCCAAGATGATCTTCCACCACAAGACCACAAGCTAAAAGGCAAGGACAAGCTTCAAGAGGAGATTGATGCATTTGAAGAAGCACCTAAGGCCTTGGTCAAGTGGGTTCCCAAGACTACATCAAGTTCTACTTCAAGTACGACTACAACTCCAAGGATTCCCATCAAGATGGTGTGGATCCCGAAGAATAAGAACTAGAGAGTTCTTGAGGGTGACTCCTCCAACATACTTCACTCTTATCATGTTGGCGAGAACAAGTGCAAACAACTTACATATCTTGCACTAGCTCAAGGAGTCACAAACCCTCTTGTTGGTAAGACAAGGGACAAGGTAACCTAATTCTTCCATGGACATCATCTTGTGTACACATCACTCTATGTTTATAGATATCCTTGTTTGTTCCTTGCGGGACTAACCCGTGTAGGTATTGAAAGTGCAACTCACTCCAAAGGATTGCTCTGAAAGATCTACATCAACATTGAGCATCCACATCTTCAACACCTACATGAAGTCATCATCGACAAAACCCAAGGTTAGTTCATCCCTCTTAGGGGGGATGTCACATCTAGGGGGAGCTTTACTCTAATCAATTGAGCTAAAGCAACTCTAAGGGTGTGAACACAACAATGCTTTATGTAAAAGTGGTAACCCCACTCGTGCTTAAACGATGAGTATGACCTACGATCAAATGTTCTCATTTGACTCCTAAGTCAATATACTCATATATAGATGACCTAGTCATCGCCAAATTGCTTGATAGATGCTAGAGTGTTTGTGCCTGCTTTGTCACATATTTCATTTGCCATTTTAATTGTGTGAGCATGTTGGATGCATATTTTACTCATTCAAGGACATCCATTTGTTGCTTTGATTGTTTGGCTTTTTCTCTTTTGCCAAATGGATGGACAAGAATGCCTAAGAACTCCCTCTAGCTATCTATGCTTTTCTCGTCTCAAACTCTATTCATGCTACATCACACAGTATGATCAAGTCAGATTCGAACCACTCTGTGTGAGGAGCACTCAGAGTTCCCGATTCGTCATAGACTTAAACTTCCAAAACCTCTTTGTGTATTTCGGTCTGACCGATTCATCCTTTTCGGTCTGACCGATTCATCCTTTTCGGTCCTACCGAGATCTCTTAGTTGATCTAGGTTTTCAATCTCGGTGCAACCGATTAGAACCTTTTGGTCACACCGAGTTGCAGTAACTTCTTGCAGTTTTGCATCTCGGTGCCACCGAGCCGTTCCACTCGGTCACACCGACAGGGTCAGGTTACATATACCGACGGGCCAAATTTTGGAAAAAAATCCGAACCTCTTCGCCCGCGCGTAACCTGCTCTGCCTCATCGGTTCTCGGGATCGTCCTCTCGTCGCCAGCGACCTCCTGCCGCTGGTCTCCGCCGCCGTCAATGGCAATCTGCCCTGCAGTTGCCGCCGTAGCAAGTTCGCCGCCGAACTAGGGTATGGACTTGATCTTTGTGCTAATCCATAACTCTGATTCTTAGCACATTGCTTTGCCATGATTCTTGCCACGAATGAAATCATCCTGTCCAGCAAAAACGCCCCGTAGATTAGTTTTGATTTGAAAATTTAGGGTTAGGTCTCCGCCGAATTCATCTCGGACCGACCGAGTTGTAGAAACCGGTCTCACAGATTTGGCTCAGGTCAGAGCACACGCGTTTTCGGTCTGATCGAAAATTGCAAATCGATGTGACCGAGTTCAATTCTCTGTGAAACCCTAGCAGTCTCGGAGCCACCGAACTATGACTCGGTCTGACCAAGTTCACTAGTTTAGGTTCCAAAAGCTGCTTCGGTATCACCGAGTTTACAAATCGGTAGATCCGAAATGCTTTCTATGAAGAACTAAAACTAAGTTTTTAAGTCATCTGTTTTGCAAAACTCCTGTACTTTGTGATGCTCATCTACTCTACCTCATCTATAATCTATTCACAGGGTTTGCTGACAGTTTGCCTGCAAGATGTCTGACCAAAGTGACAGCTGGAACAAGTCTAAACAGCAGGTTCAACTGAGTGAGGGCACTAGTCCCTCTAGCACTTCTAATGAGGGTAGCAGGAGCACACCAAGGAACTTGCCAAAGGCAGCCACCAGAACAAGGAAGAAGGAGACTTCTGATTCAGAGGATGAAGATTATGTGGCTGTTGAGGATGAGGTCATTTCAAGGAGAAAGGTGCTGAAGAAGGAATATGGCACAGCTGCTGCCACAAAGTGAGGAATGAAAACAAAGGCTCCTGCAAGAAGAGTTCCTATGTGTAAGGCCAGAGCATCCACTGCTGAAACCTCAAAGCCAACTGAAGAGGAAGTTGGAGAGGGCAAGAAAAGGAAGGAAAGGGTCAAGAATACCACTGCCAGAGTGCTTGGCAGATCATCAATTATGAGAGATGATGATGATGAGGAAGAGGATGCTGCACCAGCTCCTATGGCTCAAAAGCTCATGGGAGACGCAATCAGATCAGGGGCTCCTCCATCTAAGCCCAAAGATGCTCCCAAGGCAGCTGCTCCAGCTCAGAAGCCCAAGAGAAGCACTAGAAACATTCCTGCGGAGGAGAAGAACAAGGCCCCAGTGCCTGAAGCTGCTGAAGAAGATGAAGCTCAAGTGCTAAGGAAGCTGAAACCTATGATCCCTGACCATAATGATGCTCATCTAGTTGCAGAAAACATGAAAATTAGGAAGGATGCATGATTGAGACTATGGAGACAGTCTGATCCATATGCTATCAGGAGAAGAACTGTTGTGGACTACAGGTTTCACACTAAGGAACAACAGGACTTCTATGAGACTGTGTTGCTCGACAAGAAGCCCATAGTATGTGACATGAAATGGGTTGACTGGGAATACATCCAGGAGAATGAAGATCACTATCCAGGTGTATATGATAGCTTCAAGGCATGTGGAGTTGACACCTTTGTGGCCCAGAAGCTCACCAAGTGGAACGATGAGCTGATCATGCAGTTTTACTCCACTGCCCACTTCTATCCAGATGGAAGGATAGTTTGGATGTCTGAGGGTACCAGGTACCAGTCTACAGTTGATGAGTGGGCTAAGCTGGTCAATGCCCCTGCAGAGCATGAGGATGACTTGGATATCTATGCTGAAAAGAACAAAGACCATAACTCTATGGCCAACATGTACAAAGAGATCCCAGATGCTGCATTGGATACTCATAGGTTTGGATCTGTCCACTACTTGTTGTCTGGTCTGCCAACCATCAATTGGATTCTCAGACACACTCTGCTACCCAAGTTAGGTGATCACAAGATGATCAGAGGACATGCTATAAACTTGTTGTACATATTTGATGTCCCACAGAAGTTCAAGGTCATGAGTTTGATTGTTGAGACAATCAAGAGGACTGCTGCCGACCAAAAGAGAAGATGTGGGTATGCCCCACAAATTCAGGAGCTCATCAACTCAAAGATGGACACACCACATATCTTTTAGATAAGGAGCACCTGCCCATATACCCTGAATTTGAAGACAACATTGTGGTGATGAATGAGAATGAACCATCTTCAGCTCAAGCACATGAAAAGAGAGAGAAGGCAAGGGCAGAGAAAGCTGCAAAGATGCCAACTGTAGAAGAGGCATCTCAAGTATTCTTGAATAGAAAGCAAGACCAGCTTGGATCTGATCCAATCCACCCTGAGGATTGAGAAGGGCTTGTCCACCCTGACTCAGAACCAGGAGAGCTTGGAGAGGATTGTTGAGCAAAAGTTCTATGATCTAGATGTCAAGGTGACTGAGATCCAAACTACAGTCGAACAACTTAAGGAGGAAGCAGAGGAGAGGATAGGCAAGTCTACCACTTATGCTTTCAAGAGAGTGCCACGAGGTCCAAGGTGTGCTACAGTGCTCGTGACAGTTGCCAGAACTTCAGTGTTTGCACCAGCAGCTACAGCTCCAGTGCCACCTCTAGCAGCCACTCCACCAGCTCCAGCTACTTCATCTAAAGCCTTCGTCCTTGGAGTTCTCTGTACACCACCTCCCGAAGATCAAGCCTGAGAGTCGTTTAGCACTATGCATTTTTGAACTTTTGGTAACTTGTCGCCAAAGGGGGAGAAAAATTTATAGATCATAGGCTTCGAGAGAGAGTGTTGCTTTTTCATCTCTCTTGCTATTTTGGTTGAACTTTTTATTGTGTGCTTGTGTGATATACTTTTATGTCCATATGAGATACTTATATGATCATGTTGTTGATCATATGCTACATTAATGCTTGGTTGAATGATGCTATCCTTTATATTCCTTATATGATCATTCACTTGCTTGGTGATGAGTGCATGCTTTTAATCTCTATCATTTTGAGCGCTCCACCAAGATGTACATGACATGGAAGAGTAGCCCATGATCCTAATCGATTGTGCATTTGCATTCAAAAGCAAATGTTAAATAATGCACAAATTTAGGGGGAGCTCTTGCTTATCACATACTTCTCAAAGCGACAATGTCTTTTCAATCTTATTTATCATTTGTTGAAGCTTTGATCTATATGTTGTCATCGATTACCAAAAAGGGGGAGATTGAAAGTGCAACTATCCCTGGGTGGTTTGGTAATTCCTAACAACATATAGCTCATTGAGCTAATGGTACTTAAAGATAAACATTTCAGGAAAGCTCAATGATTGGCATGGCATGGATGAGAAAAGTGGATCCCTCAAAATTCTAAGGACAAAGGATTGGCTCAAGCTCAAAGCTCAGGACTCTACATCTTTTCATTTTAAGTGATCCAAGATCACATTGAGTCTATAGGAAAAGCCAATACTATTAAGAGGGGATGAGGTGTTGCTTAATGAGTTTCTTGCTCAAAGTGCTTAGTGATACGCTCCAAAAGCCCTCAACTACCTTCTCATTTCCACATATGGCCCAAACCAAAAGTCAAACCCGGCCACACCGAATCTTTCTATCCGGCGCCATCGAGTTCAGTTGACATAGCCACTGCCAGAAACTCTAGTCTTTTCGGTCTCACCGATAGGGATCTCGTTCTCACCGAGATGGGATTGTAATCTCTCTATTTCCCTTCGTAACGTTTCAGTCAAACCAAGATGAGTGATCGGTCCCACCAAGATTTCAATGCAAACTCTCTATTTCCCTTTGCTAACATTTCGGTCCTACTGAAAGAGCGAATCGGTCCCACCGAGTTTTCCTGACCAACTCTCTGTTAGTCCATTACCAAAATCGGTCTCACCAAGTTTGTGTAATCGATCTCACCGAGATTACGTTATGTCCTAACCCTAACAAAATCGGTCCCACTGAGTTGACATGTCGGTCCCACCGAAAATCCTAACGTTCACATTTTGAACTAAATCGGTCCGACCGAGTTTCTTGATTCGGTCCCACCGAGTTTGGTGATTTGTGTGTAATGGTTAGATTTTGTGTGGAGGCTATTTATACCCCTCCACCCACTCTTCATTCATGGAGAGAGCCATCAGAACATGCCTACACTTCCAACATATATTTTCTGAGAGAGAACCACCTACACTTGTGTTGAGGTCAAGATATTCCATTCCAACCACATAAATCTTGATCTCTAGCCTTCCCCAAGTTGCTTTCCACTCAAATCATCTTTCCACCAAATCCAAATCCTGTGAGAGAGAGTTGAGTGTTGGGGAGACTATCATTTGAAGCACAAGAGCAAGGAGTTCATCATCAACACACCATCTATTACCTTTTGGAGAGTGGTGTCTCCTAGATTGGTTAGGTGTCACTTGGGAGCCAACGTCAAGATTGTGGAGTTGAACCAAGGAGTTTGTAAGGGCAAGGAGATCGCCTAATTCGTGAAGATCTACCCGAGTGAGGCAAGTCCTTCATGGGTGACGGCCAAGGTGGGATAGACAAGGTTGCTTATTTGTGTACCCTTCGTGGGTGGAGCCCTCCATGGACTCGCGCAACCATTACCCTTCGTGGGTTGAAGTCTCCATCAACGTGGATGTACGATAGCACCACCTATCGGAACCACTCCAAAAAGCTCCGTGTCTCCAATTGCTTTTGCACACTCCAAACTCCTCCCTTTACCTTCATATGCAATTGTTTTACTTTTCACTGCTATACTCTTAGAATTGCATGTGTAGGTTGATTGCTTGACTTGTTCTAAGTTGCTAAAATCTTCCTAGAACTAAAATTGGGAAAAGGCTAGATTTTTATTTGGGCAAGTAGTCTAATCACCCCTCCTCTAAACATACTTTCGATCCTACAAACTTCAAATTGAAAAGCTCGAACTCAAATCGAAAAAATGCGTCTTCATAGGATACCCTAAGGAATCTATTGGGTATACCTTCTACCTCAGATCTGAAGGCAAGATCTTTGTTGCCAAGAATGGATCCTTTGTAGAGAAAGAGTTTCTCTCGGAAGAAGTAACGGGGAGGAAACTAGAACTTGATGAGGTACTCCCTCTTGAACCGAAGAGTAGCGCAGCTCAAGAAGATGTTTCTGTGGTGCCTGCACTGACTAAAGGGGAAGTTAAATATGATGATCATACAACTTCGGATCAAGTTGCTACAGAACTTCGTAGGTCCACAAGGCCACGTTCTGCACCAGAGTGGTACGGCAACCCTGTCCTGGAAATCATGTTGTTAGACAATGGTGAACCTTCAAACTATGAAGGAGCTATTGCAGGCCCAGGTTCCAACAAATGGCTTGAAGCCATGAAATCCGAGATAGGATACATGTATGAAAACAAAGTATGGACTTTGACAGACTTGCCCGATGATCGGAAAGCTGTAGCGACCCGACCTCAGATGGTCAAGCCTCTGTGTATCTGTGCCATCCCTGGATCGGTATGCTGGCACACACAGTACATCAGTGTATATATCAAAGTGCAATCACATGTATAAATAACGTAAAACTGATATATACATCATAAGTCTCAGCGGAAACAAACAATCGGATGTGGAGTCCCATCAACACCATCGACAGGTTGAGTGTAGACTGTAACCCTATGACATAACTCTTACTCGTCGAAAGAAACATATCTGCAACATGAGACGTTGCAGCCGTGTAGGTTAGTACATTGAATGTACCGGCAAGATCACTGTAAGAAAAACAGATGACAAACTATACTATATGCAATATGGCTTTATGGCTCTGTATCTGAGTTTTGTTTGCATAAAAGCTGGTTTTATTTTCCCTACATCAAAGGAATTATCCGGGGTCTCTACTACGGAGTTTTCTATCATGACATGGTTCCGCCAACCGATGTCTCATAGCCCAAATCATCATAAGTTGCCCACAATTAATTTATCAGTCCAGTGTTGAGAGTTCCGAGATAGATCCAAGTCCAGAGGCTCAAATTGCCCATAACCGGGGACACGACTAATCGATTAGGTTTTAACCCTCTGCAGAGGTTTGTACACTTTACCCGCAAGATTCGATCCCTCTCTTTACATTCTTGCATTTCAGGGTGTTTGAGAATAAGATGACCGAAACATGGTCTTCCAAAGAGTTCCTCTGACCACTGTCCGGTGCTCATCCAATCCTACCGTAGTTCTACATCTGCTAGCACCGTCCCAGCCAGAGTCACCACTAAGGCCAACCAAGCCAGAGCCCATAGTGACTTGCGGTTGCACAGGTAAGCTTCCGGGCATGAAGTATTCTTCCGTATCTTTGAGTCTGGGTGAAGCTTTCCGCAAGATGTCATGGCGCTTCTCCATGCATCCGGCCAACCACTGGTTTCTCCAGGGTGCCCGTCAACCATCCTTCACCCAGTAGTGTGTATTGAATTCTTGTCTCGAGTCTCGAAATCTTGAGGAGTCCAGAAGATGCAGTCCTTGTCGGTGCCATCATGAAGTTGTCTCCATTGACGTAGAGTCCTCCTTCTTCACACCACTCTCATGCACTCATACCAAACCCTGTCTACTATAGCGTAGCATTAAAACTATATAACGTCCTAGGCTTGATAACAGGGAGATGGGTTCCTACCTCATGCATTCTACTCAATTACAAGAAATCAATATCACTACTGGCGGGATTATTAAAAAGGTGCTACTACATGCAAATAAAACATATGTATGAAAAACATGGTCAAAGTGAACTTGCCTGGTATTACTTGATGAAGATAATAACCCTATCGGAAATCTTTGATAAACTATTCATCACTCCGAGAAAATCTATATATTCAAACATTATACTCACATAAGAAATAATTCTAGCAAACAATACTAGCAATCAAAATAACAATCAAAAATTCATAAATAAAACAATAATGAAGTTAAGGAAAACCATATAGAATTCCAAAGAAAACTTCACGAAAACAAGGGAGAAACCAACTCACACAATAACAGCCAATACTTTCTTATTAAAACTAGATTACTCTAATAACTTTTCTACAGCATAGAAAATATAATTCTAATGAAACAACAAAAAGTAATATACTAAAGCATTTACTAGCAAAAAGAACAAGTATGAAAACTATTGTAACTGACTAGTTAACACCAGAACAACTATAACAACTAGCAAAACACCAAAACAATAGTAAACAATACTAAAATAATTATCAAACTAATTTACTCCTAAATAACAGAATCAATGACAACATAAAAAATTTACAAAAAGAATTAACTAAAAATAATTAAAAGCACTAATTATATAACTAAAACAAACTAAAAATAAATAACTATAAGCTACTGGATAGACAAAACCATAATAAAACAGTAGCAAAAAGAATCAATCAAAAATATTTCATAAAACTAAAGATACAACAAAAATAGTGATTTGCATAAATTTCATCAAATTCAATTTTAAACTAGTCAAATTTGAAATCCAAAGGTACAAACAGAAACTTAACAAATTCTGAATCTAATGCAAAAAGAATCAATCAATTTGGATATAAAACATAAAACTTATAAGCATTATAAAATCAGAACTATTCTATTTTTAAAACAGAAACGAAAATAACAAAAAAAAAAACTAACGGGCGCTAAGGGGTGTGCGAGCTGAAACTAAACAGCGCTCGGGCGGAAAATAACCGAAATGCGTACGGGCCAAAAGAGAAAGACCGATCGGCTAAACCAATTAGATCTAAACCGTAAATGAACCGAAGATAAACCGATCTAGTAAAAAAACCTAACTGTTCGATCTAATATAATCACGACCATGTAATCTAGATCGGACGGACGAGGAGGGAGATAGAGCTCACCGCAGTGGTGGTCGACGGCGAGTGCGTCGGGCGACGACGGTGGCGGCGCTCCGGTGATCTTCGGCGTCAGTGGGGTGGCCAGGGAGATGAAAAAGACGACGACGAGTCCAACGGTGGTCGTGGCGCCGGTGGAGGTGGTCGGAGATGGTCGGCGGCGTGGTCGAGGCGGCGATGGCGTTCGGGGATGCTGCAGGTGAGGCCTCCGGTGGTCCTTGGTGATGGGGAAGATGCCCAGGTGATGTAGGGGAGTAAGGGGGGCTGGGGGTGGTCTCGGGGATGGGTGGGGTGGTCGGGGTGATGCGGTAGGGCGGCAATGGCGCGGCGGCGGCGCTCCACTCCGGCGAGCGACAGGCGGCGAGGGAGAGTGGTTCAGGGGTCGGGGAGGGGCGGAATGGGTCAAGGGGAAAAGGGGCATTTATACAGGAGGGTACTTGGAGGAGAGGGAAGCTCCGGAAGGAAAGGGGAGCAGCGGCGAATCCGGTCGCCGGCGACAAGGAAAGGGGCGCGGGGAGGAGGAAGGTGATCGCGCGAGACGCGTGAGCGGTCGGTGGGTCCCACGCGCAGAGAGAGGAGGGGAAAGGAAAGAGGGATCGGGCGGGCGAATCCTACGGGATTCGGTCGCGGTTGCGCGCAGCTGGGCCGGCCCGTCTGGTGGGCCGCGGGAGAGAGAGAGGTAGCTGGGCCTGGGGTCTTCAGTCGTTTTTTTAAAAGGTTTTTCCTATTCTTTTTAAACACAGAACAAAAAGAAAGAAATAAACAAACTAAATAATAAATGTATATAGGCATATAATATATCAAAATGACCGCAAAAATGAATCCTACAACATGAACATGTTTACAAAGTGAAATAAAATACACAAAAATTGTAATAAATAAAAAAGTACTTCTGATGCAATTAAAATTCAAAATAAAACTACTTTAAAATACCAAAATTATTTCAAACTTAATTTTCTCCATTTTTCTAATGTAGGGAACCATTTTACCCTATTTTCTATATATTTTAATTTTGGATAAAATAATTTGAAATAAAACCAAATAACTCCAAATGGTTTTGAATTTTAAAAAAATCAAACCATCTTCAAACCTTTCTTCATACTTCCAACTCATATTTCATATGTTTTGAAGAAGTCATTTTATCTTCTCTCACGAAAATCATTGAGTTGCATAAAGTTTATAAATTTGAAATACCTTCAAAATGAAATTCAAAAATCTTTCGAAACCCTTTTTGTTTCTGGAAGAACTCATGTTTTCTTCACTCTAGGGTTGTGGTGATGAAATAAATTTGAACTTCATTGAGATCAAATGCAAGGATGAAAGTTTGGGAAGTCATTTCATTCCCTCTCATTCAACTTTCAAAAAGTTTCCAATTTCACTCAATTTCACACAATCAATCACTCACAATCAAACAAATAATCAAAGTGATTTATTTAATATAACATTCCAAAATTTAGAATTTTGGGATGTTACAAACCTACCACACTTAAAATGATTCTCGTCCTCAAGATTCAAAGAGACTAGCAAGAAAAGGTTAGGGGTTGGGGGTCTTCTAGCAAATATTTTGGTTGGAAGGGTCTAGTGTGCTACCACACTTAAAAGCATGGGTATGGTTCAGACAAAACTCATGTACTCCATCCTTTTGGGTTGCTGGTGTCGGTGTTCTCATATACCCCGGAATAGCTCTTTCACGGGTGTTGTTCCGATCAGGGCATAACCTTTTCCTCAAACATGTGTCCTTTCATCCTGGTGACGTTCTTCCGAGTTTGGGTCTTCTTAGCTGACTGGTCTGTCGCCAATACGAAATAACTATCGAAATTCTCATGGTCGTCAACCATGTATGGTTTCTCCTGCAGAAAAATGGTTTTGGTTGAATCTCACCGTCAATCCTACGATTGGCAACGGGTGCCTGGTACATGGATCAATCATCCTACCATTCTATGGTTTTATGGCTTGACGTGTCGACACTCTTCTAAGGTTTTCAAGGCTCTCTGATTTTCCATCAACATATGATAGTTCATGATAGAAGTCTCCGGTATGGGGGCCAATCCATCCCATACTTGAACCATTACTACATATGCAGACATCGAATCACGTATTCTAACACTTGGGCATACTCACAAGCATTGCAGAATTTCTCTTGTCGACGAACTGAGTTCGAATAAATCCATTGTTTCTGCAAGCTGAACAAGACATCTAACGGTTCTTCACATCTCTCGGGTTTTTGTATCCTCCTAAAAATGTCGGTTGATTAACTCAGAGTTTTCTTCCAAAATATCTTCCTTCAGCAAGAGTGTGCTTGCTTCTTATTAACTCCGGGGCCTGTGGGTTATGGCCCACTTCGACTCTTGTAAAATTTAACTCATCCTTTCGAGGATTATCATTCCGTATTCCAACATTACATCTCCTTTAAATCCAATAGTACTTCTTCCTTCATACCCTTGTGGTGACGATCATACAAAACTCCAACTTATTTGGTCCCGCTCCCTTTTATGGACCGTCATGAATAACACATTTCTTTCTTCATTGATCTTGTGGCTTTACGGAGTACTACCACACAAAAAAAATGCACTAGTTTATCCATAAATCATATTATTTTCATATCAAATCTTTTATTACATCCTTAACCATTTTTCGTAAATCCAAATTCCAAAAAGTACTTTGTTACAAATGCTGCCACCCACATGGTTTGGTATGGTCAGGCATTACTTCCTACTTTATTCATTTTTCCTCCTTGAGGATTCTTCAGTCCCACTGGAATTGTGCGACATGCACCTTGAAATCTTCAATCTTCTGTTTCATCGTGGTGGCCTTGAGCTTCATTTCCATCATCTCTGCATGCACTTATCTTAGGTATTCTTGAGTATAACAGAGTCTTGCTTCAAGTATTTCTCCGATCTGGCGTATGGCTTCCATGGCTGCTTCATGAACAACGTCAAAGAAAGTTGCTTGTGGTACACGTGAGATGAAAAAGTACTGCCCCATCATCTTTGGGCAAACTCCTTTCATACAGTGGAGGTGTACCTCCACATACCAAAGTTCCACTCCCTTTTGCATGAAGGGGTAGCCTTTGTAGACTGCATCTCCTTCAAGGTGAATATGCTTCATCATGTCCTTCAGGATCTTCGGGTAATCATGATCACTTGTCAGGGTCATGATTGTTTCCGGACCTTTAAGGAAAGACTCATAAAGGGTCATCATCTGCAGTTGTAAAACAAAAATAGTGCTCAGAATAAGGTACATATCTCCTTGGGTACACATTCATATCATCCAAACAGAACTTCAAACTCAATTTCCAACATCCAGTTTATGCATCACAACTCATTTTCTTCCATGTTCACCCAGAATATTAATTTCCATGATAAAACATAACAACTCCTTAAAGCCTTTCAGCATATGACATATCAACTTTATTGAGTCATGAATTTTTACAATACCTGAGTAATCTATTACATAACTCAACCCCGCATTCTCATGAAAAAGTGTTTTCCTTACTACCCTTATTACTGATATCAACATCTCCACTACTCAGCTCTAGCTTTCTCATGATTTGAACAATCCCTAGCAAAAATGTCCCGCTTCCTTGCAATGGAAACAAATAACTTCCGGCATGTCTCGAGACTTCTTGGTGATGGTGCCTGCTCCTTGAGTACCATGCTTCATTTCGAGACAATCATTGGCATAATGCCCGACGTCCTTACATTCAAAATAGGTAATATGACCCTTGTCCCTATTTGCAGAAATTGGGTTGTTCCGAGGGTGTCTTTGTTTTCTCTTCTTGGTTTTCTTTGTTCTGATCAAACATTCTATTCCCTGTGGATCAAACTCCACTGCTTCTGTCGGGAAGTATCCCAGATACTCTTTTCCTTCCTTGGTGCAATACTGTGAAAAATGTCCTTCTTCTCCACATGAATAACAGGCATTGGAGTAAAATATGTTGAGGCTTTCTCCATTAGGGTCTTCAACACTTTCCTTAATCATATGTTCTTTCATAACTTCTCACAGGGCTTCTTTCATTCCTTCTTCCTGCTTCTGAACAGTTTGTTGCACCATGGGGTAAATGTGACACTGAGTTGGGTAGTGGGTAGTTCCTTCACACAAGAAACAAGTCACCTGACTAGTTGCACATTCCTCAGTTGGGTGTTTCTCCTTACAATGAGGGCATTCATCCTTGTGTTTCTCCTGGGTTTGTCCTATTTCTCCGCAAATCTTGCAGGCAGAAGGTTTATTTCTTGGGGTATCATGGTGCTTCCGGATAAGACGTGATCTTGTCAGAGTCTTCTTGAATTCTTCCCAAGTCCTTGCTCCATTCCATCCCTGTATAGCTTGATGCATATGCCACCATGTTGCAGCACTTCCTTCAAAGTACTGAAGAGCATACGATACTTCATTCTTCCTTGAAACCAAATTGTTCCCGAAGTGATTCTCCATGTTCTGAATCCATAGCTCTACCTCCGGCTGGGTTTTCGGTCCAGAGAATACCAGTCCAACTTCATTCATCATCTACTGGGTCCAAGGGTTTTAGGGTGAGATAAGAGAGAGGTGGGGAGGAATATACACAATACAAACAATAGTTTTGAAGAAATGAGTTTTATTTTGTGGCTGTCGGAAAAACATCAAACAAATGACAGCTCACAAATCGCCGCATCTAACGTAAGTATATAACATGGGTTTGGTCTTCTAAAGGTCAAATAATTCGTCAGATTCTTCAAGTCTTCGGAGTCTTCAACTGTTGTAGCTTTAACTCTTCTAATGCATGGTGAAATCCTCTTTACTCCGAAATGGTCATCGGTTGTCCGATATCTTGTCCTTCTTGGAGCGGCTTTAGTTGATCCTCCGTGTGGTCAAAAGGGAAAGGGGTATATTCTAACTATTTGAAGTAAGAGAGGTTATTTGATAAAATCAGAAAAGGTGAGAAGTAATAGATTCTTTTGAAAATAAAGTTTTAGAGATTTCCTATCCTAGGGCTTTCTGATTTCTAGGGTCACATCCTACAGTCAACATGTGCTCTAATACCATGTCTATAGCGACCCGACCTCAGACGGTCAAGCCTCTGTGTATCCGTGCCATCCCTGGATCGGTATGCTGGCACACACAGTACATCAATGTATATATCAAAGTGCAATCACATGTATAAATAACATAAAACTAATATATACCTCATAAGTCTCAGCGGAAACAAACAATCGGATGTGGAGTCCCATCAACGCCATCGACAGGTTGAGTGTAGACTGTAACCCTATGACGTAACTCTTACTCGTCGGAAGAAACATATCTGCAACATGAGACGTTGCAGCCGTGTAGGTCAGTATATTGAATGTACCGGCAAGATCACTGTAAGAAAAACAGATGATAAACTATATTATATGCAATATGGCTTTGTGGCTCTGTATCTGAGTTTTGTTTGCATAAAAGCTGGTTTTATTTTCCCTACATCAAAGGAATTATCCGGGGTCTGTACTACGGAGTTTTCTATCATGACATGGTTCCGCCAACCGATGTCTCATAGCCCAAATCATCATAAGTTTCCCACAATTAATTTATCAGTCCGGTGTTGAGAGTTCCGAGATAGATCCAAGTCCAGAGGCTCAAATTGTTCGTAACCGGGGACACGGCTAATCGATTAGGTTTTAACCCTCTGCAGAGGTTTGTACACTTTACCCGCAAGATTCGATCCCTCTCTTTACATTGTCGCACTTCAGGGTGTTTGAGAATAAGATGACCGAAACATGGTCTTTCGAAGAGTTCCTCTGACCACTGTCCGGTGCTCATCCAATCCTACCGTAGTTCTACATCTGCTAGCACCGTCCCAGCCAGAGTCACCACTAAGGTCAACCAAGCCAGAGCCCATAGTGACTTGCGGTTGCACATGTAAGCTTCCGGGCATGAAGTATTCTTCCGTCTCTTTGAGTCTGGGTGAAGCTTTCCGCAAGATGTCATGGCGCTTCTCCATGCATCCCGGCCAACCACTGGTTTCTCCAGGGTGCCCGTCAACCGTCCTTCACCCAGTAGTGTGTATTGAATTCTTGTCTCGAGTCTCGAAATCTTGAGGAGTCTAGAAGATGCAGTCCTTGTCGGTGCCATCATGAAGTTGTCTCCATTGACGTAGAGTCCTCCTTCTTCACACCACTCTCATGCACTCATACCAAACCCTGTCTACTATAGCGTAGCATTAAAACTATATAACGTCCCGGGCTTGATAACAGGGAGATGGTTCCTACCTCATGCGTTCTACTCAACTACAAGAAATCAATATCACTACTGGCGGGATTATTAAAAAGGTGCTACT
The DNA here is from genome assembly GCF_018294505.1 of Triticum aestivum. Lineage (NCBI taxonomy): Eukaryota > Viridiplantae > Streptophyta > Magnoliopsida > Poales > Poaceae > Triticum > Triticum aestivum. The sequence continues at coordinate 562,999,135 of NC_057812.1, read as the reverse complement.
ACATGCAAATAAAAGATATGTATGAAAAACATGGTCAAAGTGAACTTGCCTGGTATTACTTGATGAAGATAATAACCCTATCGGAAATCTTTGATAAACTATTCGTCACTCCAAGAAAATCTATATAGTCAAACATTATACTCACAAAAGCAATAATTCTAGCAAACAATACTAGCAATCAAAATAACAATCAAAAATTCATAAATAAAACAAAAATGAAGTTAAGGAAAACCATATAGAATTCCAAAGAAAACTTCACGAAAACAAGGGAGAAACCAACTCACACAATAACAACCAATACTTTCTTATTAAAACTAGATTACTCTAATAACTTTTCTACAGCATAGAAAATATAATTCTAATGAAACAACAAAAAGTAATTTACTAAAGCATTTACTAGCAAAAAGAACTAGTACGAAAACTATTGTAACTGACTAGTTAACACCAGAACAACTATAACAACTAGCAAAACACCAAAACAATAGTAAACAATAATAAAATAATTATCAAACTAATTTACTCCTAAATAACAGAATCAGTGACAACATAAAAAATTTTACAAAAAGAATTAACTAAAAATAATTAAAAGCACTAATTATATAACTAAAACAACTACATAAGAAAAACAGTATTGTTTTCTGCAATAAAACTAGTTTAAAACAAACTAAAAATAAATAACTATAAGCTACTGGATAGAAAAAACCATAATAAAACAATAGCAAAAAGAATCAATCAAAAAATATTTCATAAAACTAAAGATACAACCAAAATAGTGATTTGGATAAATTTCATAAAATTCAATTTTAAACTAGTCAAATTTGAAATCCAAAGGTACAAACAGAAACTTAACAAATTTTGAATCTAATGCAAAAAGAATCAATCAATTTGGATCTAAAACATAAAAGTTATAAGCATTATAAAATCGGAACTATTCTGTTTTTAAAACAGAAACGAAAATAACAAAAAAAACTAACCGGCGCTAAGGGGTGTGCGAGCTGAAACTAAACAACGCTCGGGCGGAAAATAACCGAAACGCGTACGGGCCAAAAGAGAAAGACCAATTGGCTAAACCGATTAGATATAAACCGTAAATAAACCGAAGTTAAACCGATCTAGTAAAAGAACCTAACTGTTCGATCTAATATAATCACGACCGTATAATCTAGGACGAGGAGGGAGAGAGAGCTCACCGCGGTGGTGGTCGACGGCGAGTGCGTCGGGCGACAATGGTGGCGGCGCTCCGGTGATCTTCGGCGTCAGTGGGGTGGCCAGGGAGATGAAGAAGACGACGACGAGTCCAACGGTGGTCGTGGCGCCGGTGGAGGTGGTCGGAGACGGTCGGCGGCGAGGTCGAGGCGGCGGTGGCGTTCGGGGATGCTGCAGGTGAGGCCTCCGGTGGTCCTCGGTGATGGGGAAGATGCCCAGGTGATGTAGGGGATTAAGGGGGGCTGGGGGTGGTCTCGGGGATGGGTGGGGTGGTCGAGGTGATGCAGTAGGGCGGCAATGGCGCGGCGGCGGCGCTCTGCTCCGGCGAGCGACAGGCGGCGAGGGAGAGAGGTTCAGGGGTCGGGGAGGGGCGGAATGGGTCGAGGGAAAAGGGGGCATTTATAGGGGAGGGTACTTGGAGGAGAGGGAAGCTCCGGAAGGAAAGGGGAGCAGCGGCGGATCCGGTCGCCGGCGAGAAGGAAAGGGGCGCGGGGAGGAGGAAGGTGATCGCGCGAGACGCGCGAGCGGTCGGTGGGTCCCACGCGCAGAGAGAGGAGGGGAAAGGAAAGAGGGATCGGGCGGACGAATCCTACGGGATTCGGTCGCAGTTGCGCGCGGCTGGGCCGGCCCGTCTGGTGGGCCGCGGGAGAGAGAGAGAGGTAGCTGGGCCTGGGGTCTTCAGTCGTTTTTTAAAAAAGGTTTTCCTATTCTTTTTAAACATAGAACAAAAAGAAAGAAATAAACAAACTAAATAATAAATGTATATAGGCATATAATATGTCAAAATGACTGCAAAAACAAATCCTACAACATGAACATTTTTACAAAGTGAAATAAAATACACAAAAATTCTAATAAATAAAAAAGTACTTCGGATGCAATTAAAATTCAAAATAAAACAACTTTAAAATACCAAAATTATTTCAAACTTAATTTTCTCCATTTTTCTAATGTAGGGAATCATTTTACCCTATTTTCTATATATTTCAATTTTGGAGAAAATAATTTGAAATAAAACCAAATAACTCCAAATGGTTTTGAATTAAAAAAAAAATTCAAACCATCTTCAAACCTTTCTTCATACTTCCAACTTATATTTCATATGTTTTGAAGAAGTCATTTTATCTTCTCTCATGAAAATCATTGAGTTGCATAAAGTTTATAAATTTGAAATACCTTCAAAATGAAATTCAAAAATCTTTCGAAACCCTTTTTGTTTCTGGAAGAAGTCATGTTTTCTTCACTCTAGGGTTGTGGTGATGAAATAAATTTGAATTTCATTGAGATCAAATGCAAGGATGAAAGTTTGGGAAGTGATTTCATTCCCTCTCATTCAACTTTCAAAAAGTTTCCAATTTCACTCAATTTCACACAATCAATCACTCAAAATCAAAGAAATAATCAAAGTGATTTATTTAATATGACATTCCAAAATTTAGAATTTTGGGATGTTACAAAAGCCATAGAGAATAAGTGGATCTTTAAAAGGAAGAGTGGCGCGGATGGAAATGCGACCATCTATAAGGCTCGGCTTGTCGCTAAGGGTTATCGACAAGTTCAAGGGGTTGACTACGATGAGACCTTCTCACCTGTAGCAAAGCTGAAGTCTGTCTGAATCATGTTAGCAATTGTCGCATTCTATGATTATGATATATGGCAAATGGACGTCAAAACGACATTCCTTAACGGTTTCCTTAAGGAAGAATTGTATATGATGCAGCCGGAAGGGTTTGTCGATTCTAAGAATGCTGACAAGGTATGGAAGCTCCAACGCTCTATCTATGGTTTGGTGCAAGCATCTCGTAGTTGGAACATTCGCTTTGATGAAATGATCAAAGCGTTTGGGTTTATACAGACTTATGGAGAAGCCTGTATTTACAAGAAAGTGAGTGGAAGCTCTGTAGCATTTCTCATATTGTATGTGGATGACATACTATTGATGAGAAATGATATAGAACTTCTGGAAAGCATAAAGGCCTACTTGAGTAAGTGTTTTTCAATGAAGGACCTTGGAGAAGCTGCTTACATATTAGGCATCAAGATCTATAGAGATAGATCGAGACGCCTCATTGGTCTTTCACAAAGCACATACCTTGACAACATATTGAAGAAGTTCAATATGGATCAGTCCAAGAAGGGGTTCTTGCCTATATTGCAAGGTGTGAGATTGAGCACGGCTCAATGCCCGACCTCGGCAGAAGATAGAGAAAAGATGAGTGCCATCCCCTATGCCTCATCCATAGGCTCTATTATGTATGCCATGTTGTGTACCAGACCTGATGTGAACCTTGCCATAAGTTTGGTAGGGAGGTACCAAAGTGATCCCGGTATTGAACACTGGACAGCGTTCAAGAATATCCTGAAGTACCTGAAAAGGACTAAGGATATGTTTCTCATTTATGGAGGTGAGAAAGAGCTCATCATAAAGGATTACATCGATGCTAGCTTTGACATATGATGCAACCAGAAGGTTTTGTCGATCCTAAAGGTTCTAACAAAGTGTGCAAGCTCGAATGATCCATTTATGAACTGGTGCAAGCTCTCAGAGTTGGGATATACACTTTGATTGTGTGATCGAAGCATGTGGTTTTATATAGACTTCTAGAGAAGACTGTATTTACAAGAAAGTGAGTGGGGGCTCTGTAGCATTTCTAATATTATATGTGGATGACATATTGTTGATTGGAAATAATACTTGAATAAGAATTTTTCAACGAAAGACCTCGGTGAAGCTGCTTATATATTAGGCATCAAGATCTATAGAGATAGATCAAGACGCTTAATTGGACTTTCAAAAAGCACATACCTTGATAAAGTTTTGAAGAAGTTCAAAATGGATCAGTCAAAAGAAAGGGTTCTTGCCTGTGCTACAAGGTGTGAAGTTGAGTCAGACTCAATGCCCGACCACTGCAGAAGATAGAGAGAAAATGAAAGTCATTCCCTATGCCTCAGCCATAGGTTCTATCATGTATGCAATGCTATGTACCAGACCTGATGTGTGCCTTGCTATAAGTTTAGCAGGGAGGTACCCAAGTAATCCAGGAGTGGATCACTGGACAGCGGTCAAGAACATCCTGAAATACCTGAAAAGGACTAAGGATATGTTTCTCGTTTATGGAGGTGCCAAAGAGATTGTCGTAAATGGTTACGTCGATGCAAGGTTTGACATTGATTTGGATGACTCTAAATCACAAACCGGATACATATTTATATTGAATGGTGGAGCTGTAAGTTGGTGTAGTTCCATGCAGAGTGTCGTGGCAGAATCTACGTGTGAAGCGGGGTACATAGCTGCTTCGGAAGCAGCAAATGAAGGAGTCTGGATGAAGGAGTTCATATCCGATCTAGGTGTAATACCTAGTGCATCGGGTCCAATGAAAATCTTTTGTGACAATACTGGAGACTGAAGGAATCTAGATTATTGACTCTAGTGCAAGTGGGAGACTGAAGGAAATATGCCCTAGAGGCAATAATGAGGTTGTTATTTATATTTCCTTATATCATGATAAATGTTTATTATTCATGCTAGAATAGTATTAACCGGAAACTTAGTACATGTGTGAATACATAGACAAAATAGAGTGTCCCTAGTATGCATGTACTTGACTAGCTCGTTAATCAAAGATGGTTAAGTTTCCTGACCATAGACATGTGTTGTCATTTGATAAATGGGATCACATCATTAGAGAATGATGTGATGGACAAGACTCATCCGTTAGCTTAGCACAATGATAGTTTAGTTTTATTGCTATTGCTTTCTTCATGACTTATACATATTCCTCTAACTATGAGATTATGCAACTCCCGAATATCGGAGGAACACCTTGTGTGCTATCAAACGTCACAATGTAACTGGCTGATTATAAAGATGCTCTACAAGTGTCTCCTAAGATGTTTGTTGAGTTGGCATAGATCAAGATTAGGATTTGTCACTCCGTGTATCGGAGAGATATCTCTGGGCCCTCTCGGTAATGCACATCACTATAAGCCATGCAAGCAATGTGACTAATGAGTTAGTTGCGGGATGATGCATTACGAACGAGTAAAGAGACTTGCCGGTCACGAGATTGAACTAGGTATAAGGATACCGATGATCGAATCTCGGGAAAGTAACATACCGATGACAAAGGGAATAACGTATGTTGTTATGCGGTTTGACCGATAAAGATCTTCGTAGAATATGTAGGAACCAATATGAGCATCCAGGTTCCGCTATTGGTTATTGACCGGAGATGTGTCTCGGTCATGTCTACATAGTCCTCGAACCCATAGAGTCCACACGCTTAACGTTCGATGACGATTTGTATTATGAGTTATGTGTTTTGGTGACCGAAGTTTGTTCAGAGTCCCGGATGAGATCACGGACATGACGAGGAGTCTCGAAATAATCAAGAGGTAAAGATTGATATATTGGAAGGTTATATACGGACACCGGAATGGTTGCGAAGAAGATCGGGGATTTTTCGGAGTACCGGGAGGTTACCGGAACCCCCGGGGAAAGTTAATGGCCCTATTGGGCCATAGTGGAGAGAGGGAGGCTGCCACAGGAGGTGGTTCCCCCCAATTCCAAACCGAATTGGATAAGGGATGGGGGGCACGGCCCCCCTTTCCTTCTCCCTCTCCCTCCTTTCCCCTTTCCCCTCTCCGTTGATTGGAAGGAGGGGGGAGCGAATCCTACCTGGACTAGGAGTCCAAGTAGGACTCCCCCCTTGGCGCGCCCCCCTTGGGCCAGCCACCTCCTCCTCCACCCCTTTATATACAGGGGCGGGGGGCACCCCAAAGGCACCCCAAGATTTCTCTTAGCCGTGTGTGGTGCCCCCCTCCATAGTTTACTCCTTCCGTCATATTATCGTAGTGCTTAGGCGAAGCCCTGCGCGGGTCACATCACCATCACCGTCACCATGCCGTCGTGCTATCAGAAATCTCCCTCGACCCTCTAATGGATCTAGAGCTTGAGGGACGTCATCGAGCTGAATGTGTGCTAAACACGGAGGTGCCGTACGTTTAGTACTTGGATCGGTTGGATCATGAAGACATTCGACTACATCAACCGCGTTAACCTAACGCTTCCGCTTTCGGTCTATGAGGGTACGTGGACACACTCTCCCCGTCTTGTTGCTATACGATGACGGGATCTATCATAGTCCTTTCGATAAGTAAGAGTGTACCCAACAAGGAGCAGAAGGAAATGATAAGCAGTTTTCAGTAAGGTATTCTCTGCAAGCACTGAAATTATCGGTAACGGATAGTTTTGTGATAAGGTAATTGGTAACGGGTAGCAAGTAATAAAAGTAAATAAGGTGCAGCAAGATGGCCCAATCCTTTTTGTAGCAAAGGACAAGCCTGTACAAACTCTTATATAAAGGAAAGCGCTCCCGAGGACACATGGGAATTATCGTCAAGCTAGTTTTCATCACGTTCATATGATTCGCGTTCAGTACTTTGATAATTTGAAATGTGGTTGGACCGGTGCTTGGGTACTGCCCTTCCATGGACAATCATCCCACTTATGATTAACCCCTCTTGCAAGCATCCGCAACTACAAAATAAGTATTAAGGTAAACCTAACCATAGCATGAAACATATGGATCCAAATCAGCCCCTTACGAAGCAACTCATAAACTAGGGTTTAAGCTTTTGTCACTCTAGCAACCCATCATCTACTTATTACTTCCCAATGCCTTCCTCTAGGCCCAAACAATGGTGAAGTGTCATGTAGTTGATGTTCACATGACACCACTAGAGGAGAGACAACATACATCTCATCAAAATATCGAACGAATACCAAATTCACATGACTACTTATAGCAAGACTTCTCCCATGCCCTCAAGAACAAGCGGAACTACTCACAAATCAGATTCATGTTCATAAACAGAGGGGTATTAATATGCATAAAGGATCTGAACATATGATCTTCCACCAAGTAAACCAACTAGCATCAACTACAAGGAGAAAGCAACACTAGTAGCAATCCACAGGTACCAACCTAAGGTTTTGAGACAAAGATTGGATACAAGAGATGAACTAGGGTTTGAGATGAGATGGTGCTGGTGAAGATGTTGATGGAGATTGACCCCCTCCCGATGAGAGGATTGATGGTTATGACGATGGTGATGATTTCCCCCTCCCGGAGGGATGTTTCCCCAGCAGAACAGCTCCGCCGGAGCCCTAGATTGGTTCTGCCAAGGTTCCGCTTCGTGGCGGCGGAGTTTCGTCCCGTAAGCTTGCTTTTGATTTTTTTCTTGGACGAAAGACTTCATATAGCATAAGATGGGCACCGGGGGCCTGCCATGGAGCCCACGAGGAAGGGGGCGCGCCCAGGGGGGTAGGGCGCGCCCCCACCCTCGTGGATGGTGGGTGGCCCCCCTCTGGTGCTTCCTTCGCCCAATATTTTTTTATATATTCTGAAAATGACTCCCGTGGAGTTTCATGATTTTTGGAGCTGTGCAGAATAGGTCTCTAATATTTGCTCCTTTTCCAGCAAAGAATTCCAGCTGCCGACATTCTCCCTCTTCATGTAAACCTTGTAAAATAAGAGAGAATAGGCATAATTATTGTGACATAATGTGTACTAACAACCCATAATGCAATAAATATCAATATAAAAGCATGATGCAAAATGGACGTATCAACTCCCCCAACCTTAGACCTCGCTTGTCCTCAAGCAAAAGCCGATATCGCAAAATATGTCCACATGTTTAGAGATAGAGGTGTCGATAAAATAAAATACGGACATGAGGGCATCATGATTATTGCTAAAGTAACAATTCATTCACAATTTCAAGTATGAATCAGAAACTTCATTGAAAACTAACAAACTATAAACTCAGTCATTGAAGCAATTGCAATTTATCATCACATCGAAAAGAGTCAATATAAGAGCTTTTCAGCAAGTCCACATACTCAACTATCATTTAGTCTTTCACAATTGCTAACACTCACACAATATTTATGGTTATGAAGTTTTAATCGGACACAGAGAAATATAGGGGCTTTTAGTTTTGCCTCCCAACCTTTTACCTCAAGGGTAATGTCAACAGTAATAGTTCAATAAAACTCACATCCAATTAGCTATATTTATCAGGATCTTTCCAATACGCAATGCTTGCCAAAGGATAAAATGTAAAAAGGAAAGGTGAAAATCACCATGACTCTTATATAAAATATAAGACAAAAGTAAAAGATAGGCCCTTCGCAGAGTGAAGCAGAGGTTGTCATGTGCTTTTGTGGTTGGATGCATGAAATCTTAATGCAAAAGAACGTCACTTTATATTGCCACTTGTGATATGGACCTTTATTATGCAGTCTGTCGCTTTTATTTCTTCCACATCACAAGATCGTATAAAGCTTATTTTCTCCACACTAATAAATCATACATATTTAGAGAGCAATTTTTATTGCTTGCACCGATGTCAACTTACTTGAAGGATCTTACTCAATCCATAGGTAGATATGGTGGACTCTCATGGCAAAACTTGGTTTATGGATATTTGGAAGCACAAGTAGTATCTTGATATGTCTCCGTCGTATCTATAATTTTTGATTGTTCCATGCCAATATTCTACAACTTTCATATACTTTTGGCAACTTTTTATATTATTTTTGGGACTAACATATTGATCCAGTGCCCAGTGCCAGTTCCTGTTTGTTGCATGTTTTATGTTTCGCAGAATATCCATATCAAACGGAATCCAAATGGGATGAAAACGGATGGAGGTTATTTTTGGAATATTTGGAAAATTCCGGAAGAAAAATCCACGTGAGACGGTGCCCGAGGTGGCCACGAGGTAGGGGGCGCGCCTGCCCCCCTAGGCGCGCCCCTGACCCTCGTGGGCCACCCGTAAGGCGGTTGATGCCCTTCTTCGGCCGAAAGAAAGCTAATTTCTGGTAAAAAATCACGGCAAAGGTTTTAGGCCAATCGGAGTTACAGATCTCCATATATATATACGAAACGGTGAAAGGGCAGCAGAACAGAATGCAGAAATAGAGAGACAGATCCAATCTCGGAGGGGCTCTCGCCCCTCCCATGCCATGGAGGCCAAGGACCAGAGGGGAAACCCTTCTCCCATCTAGGGAGGAGGTCAAGGAAGAAGAAGACGAAGGGGACCCCTCTCCCCTTCTCTTCCGGTGGCGTCGGAACGCTGCCATGGCCATCATCATCATCACCGCGATCTACACCAACACCTCCGCCATCTTCACCAACATCTCCATCACCTTCCCCCCTCTATCTACAGCAGTCCACTCTCCCGCAACCCGTTGTACCCTCTACTTGAACATGGTGCTTTATGCTTCATATTATTATCCAATGATGTGTTGCCATCCTATGATGTCTAAGTAGATTTTCATTGTCCTATCGGTGGTTGATGAATTGCTATGATTGATTTAATTTGCTTGTGGTTATGTTGCTGTCCTTTGGTGCCCATCATATGAGCGTGCGTGTGGATCACACCATAGGGTTAGTTGTATGTTGATAGGACTATGTATTGGAGGGCAAGAGTGACAGAAGCTTGAACCTAGCATAGTAATTGATGCATACGGGATTGAAGGGGGACCAATATATTTTAATTCTATGGTTGGGTTTTACCTTAATGAACGTTAGTAGTTGCGGATTCTTGCTAATAGTTCCAATCATAAGTGCATAGAATTCCAAGTCAGGGATGACATGCTAGCAGTGGCCTCTCCCACATAATACTTGCTATCGGTCTAGTAAAGTAGTCAATTGCTTAAGGACAATTTCGCAACTCCTACCACCACTTTTCCACACTCGCTATATTTACTTTATTGTTTATTTATCTAAATAGCCCCTACTTTTTATTTACTTGCTCTTTATATTCTTGCAAACCTATCCAACAACACCTACAAAGTACTTCTAGTTTCATACTTGTTCTAGGAAAAGCGAACGTCAAGCGTGCGTAGAGTTGTATCGGTGGTCGACAGAACTTGAGGGAATATTTGTTCTACCTTTAGCTCCTCGTTGGGTTCGACACTCTTACTTATCGAAAACTGTTGCGATCCCCTATACTTGTGGGTTATCATATCTCTACTTAGTGCAAAGAATTTGGGTAGCATGAGGGGGAAAGGCAAGCTCAACATGTTGGATGATCCATGACAATATAATTTATTTGGGATGTAAGAAAGCGTAACCCATTATGTTGTCTTCCTTTTCCAACGTCAACTTTTTAGCATGTCATATTTTAATCAGTGCTCACAATCATAAAAGATGTCCAAGATAGTATATTTATATGTGAAAACCTCTCTTTCTTTATTACTGCCTATTAATTGCAACAATGACAAAAACTATGTTTGTCAACTCTCAACAACTTTTATTCATCATACTCTTTATATGTGAAGTCATTACTCTCCATAAGATCCATATGATCTCTTTATTTCTTTTTATTCTTTCTCTTCTCTTTTATTTTTATTCCCTCCAGATCATGGCAAAATAATCAGGCCCTTGACTCATAACTATCTTTATTATATATAGCTCACAGACTTGATTACATAGAAGGATCATAAAGCAAAACTCAAAACTAGATCATACTAAAACTTTATTCTACTAGATCAAGATATAACCAAAAGGATCGAACTAAGAAAAACGGTAAAGATAGGAGTGTGATGGTGATACGATACCGGGGCACCTCCCCCAAGCTTGGCAGTTGCCAAGGGGAGCGCCCATACTAGATACTTGGTTCTTCTTTGTTGGTGAAGAAGATGATGGTGATGATGGATAGTCGCACATCGAGTGTAGGAGGTCCTCCAATTTGCGGATAATGTCCTTGAGTGCGATGATATGCTCCTTCAACAAAATATTTTCACGTGTGAGATACTTGTTTTGAATGCGAGCTAACTCAATCATCTTGAAAGCTTCAATCTCCGTTGGGGTAAGGAGATTGTGATGAGGTTGAAGGATGTCTTCATCTTCTACTGCCGGAACTTGATCTCCCATGGCCTTCTTGATCCCATCATCCTTGTTGATCTCCCCAGGTTCTTCTCTCTTCAGCTCTATCTTCATTAACCAAGCATCATTGCCCTCATTGTTGGAGGGAGACGACATGATGCATGGCCTTAACAACCCTGGTAGAAAACAGCTCGAAACAAAAACAGGGGATATTTGCATGGTATGGTGGTCAAAACCTTTGGGGGATTATATAATGAATTTTTACCGACCAAAAGAAATATTGTGCAAGAAAACTGAGTCTGGAGAGCACACGAGGTGCCCACGAGGCAGGGGGTGCACCCATGGGGTAGGGCACGCCCTCCACCCTCGTGGAAGCCTCGTGTCCTTCCCGGAGTGCCTCTTATTTTCCTAGTTTATTAAATATTTGAAAACAGAGAAAAATTGCTATTAGAACTGTTTTGGAGTCGGTTTACTTACCGTACCTCATACCTATTCCTTTTCGGAGTCTGAAATGTTCTGGAAAGTGTCCCTTATGTATTCCTCTGGGGTTACGGTTTCAATAACATTAGTTTCAACATTTATGGGATTACCTGAGATATAATGTTTGATTCTTTGACCGTTCACCACCCTCGGATTTGTGCCTTCGAAGTTGTTGTTTTTATGGCACCGGAATGATAGACCTCCTCGATGACGTAAGGACCTTCCCATTTAGAGATCAGTTTTCCTGCAAAAAATCTTAAACAAGCATTGTATAACAATACATAATCACCTACATTAAACTCATGTTTTTGTATCCTTTTGTCATGCCATCTTTTAACTTTTTCTTTAAACAGTTTGGCATTCTCATAGGCCTAGGTTCTCCATTCATCAAGTGAGCTAATGCCAAAAAGCCTCTTCTCACCGGCAAGTTTGAAGTCATAGTTTTTTGTACTATATACTGCAAGGCAACAGCCTCACTGTGCTTTATTGCATAGAACTAGAGAGTTACACAATTACAAAAAACAAGAAAACAAAGAAAAGAATATACTTACAAGGGGCCTATGAGAGAGAGGCTATCCAGGAGACTAAGTTATCTCTATATTTACATTTGATTCTATGAGTTAAAAGGGAAATATCATGTATGAAATTCCTCCTTCAAGAGATGAAGGAAGGTCTCTCATTTCTAAAGATCTTCCCATTCCTTTGTGTCCAGATATTCCATGTGGCAGTAAACACCACCTCTGTGAAGAAAGGATGACCAAAATCCCTCCTAGAAGCAAGAGCCATCTCATATGTGCTCTGGTTAGGCTGGACAATCCAAGAAATCCCAAGGTAATTCCAAACCCTTTGGCTGAAGTTGCAAGCAAAGAAGAGATGTGCACGTTCTTGATGTGAAGCACAGAGGCAAAGAACACATGTGTCATCCTGAATAATCCAGTGCCTGCGTTGCGTCATATCCCTAGTATTCAAACGGTCCATCAAAAGAAGCAGTCCAAACATTTTAAACTTAAGCATACAAGCACACTTCCAAATCTATTTGAAAATGGGATCAACCACCAGGTGAGAGAAGCAAGACTCATAGTATATCTTTGATTTAAACTCCCCAGATTTAGATGGCCACTTCCAAATGTCCTTACTCTCCCCGTTCAAGCAGACCGAAGACAGCAAATCTTGAAGTTGAGTTACTTCAGTGAAAGCCTCCTGTGATAGTGGCAGATGGAAGTGTTCTGAGATCTCCGGTTGCTCCATGAACTCTCTGACTGTGACCGTGTCATCAATGACAAAAGAATGAAGCCTGGGAAATGCTCGCACAAAAGTACCACATTATTACCCAGCTGCCAGCGATCAACCAAAAGACCACCGTGTTGCCAGCATGCACTTGTGGGACGGCTAACTTGAAGAATTTGTTGTACAAGCTCATGACATCTCGCCACCAAAAAGAGCCACAGCTCTGAGTGACCTACGGCGGGAAGCAGCATAATAGGCATCCCAAATTAATGTGACCCAAGGCATGTCCAACCTGTTAAAAAACTTGAAAAGATGCTTGAGCAACTAGGCTTCATTTTGAAGTCCCAAATTAAGCACACCAAAACCACCACACTTCTTGGGTCGGCAGACCAAATCCCATGCAGCCAAAGATTGACGAGGATTATCTGTGTTGCCTCTCCACAGGCATTGACGCATGATTCTCTGAATCTGTTGCAAGATGCCCTTGGGAAGAGATAGCGTACACAAGAAATAAATTGGCATTTAACATAGCACTGACTGGAGCAGTTGCAGACGACTTCCTTGATTCAGCAGACATGAGGAAGCAGATAAACAGCGTTCAATACGATCAACGTGAGGCAGAAGATCATAGATTGTGGGCCTCGAAGTACCCATGGGTAACCCTAGATATGTGAAAGGCATAGAGCCCACATCACAACCTAGCAGATTGGCGACCCGAGAGCCCTCCTCATCACTCATGTTGATTGGAATAAGAAATGATTTACTAAAGTTGACACGTAAACCAGTTGAAGCTACAAAGGTGTTAAGTCATCAATCGCAGGCAAAACAATTAGGGTGTTATCCGCATATTGAACGATCGGGTAGTCATTAGAGTTTGTTGGTATTGGAAGAGACATAATGTTTCTCGAGCACATCTCATTGACCACCGACTGAAGCAGATCGACAGCAATCACAAATAACAACGGAGACAGTGGGTCTCCTTGGCGCACTCCAGATCTGCAGACAAAATGATTACCTGGCACTCCATTTAAGAGGACAGAAGAAGAACCCATGGACAAAATGCTATCAATCCAGCCAGTCCAACAAGCGTCAAAACCCTTGCATTGTAAGATTCTGAGGATGGCTTCATGCTCAATTGTATCGAATGCCTTCGTGAAATCGAGCTTAAGGATGATGATGGGGCATTTAGATGCTTTACATTGGTGAATGTATTCAAAGCACCAGGCCAGACAATCTTGGATAGATCGACAACGAATAAAACCGTATTGGTTGCGATGAATACATCTCAAGATCACTTTTTCAAGCCGATTGGCCAGCAGCTTAGTCAAAAACTTCAAACACGTGTTGGTCAAGGATATGGGCCGGAAGTCTCCAACCACTTCTGGGCTTAGCTTCTTGGGGACAAGAGTGATTAAGTAAGTATTAAGACATACCAAATTGCACCTCCCCTCATAAAACTCCATGACAAGTCGCATAAAATCCCCCCTGAGAATAGACCAACACTTTTTTAAGAAAAGACCTATAAAGCCATCGGGGCCCGGAGCACGATCAAACGACATAATCTTAATTGCAGCCTCAACCTCAAAATCCGTGGACGGCAAAGATAAATCCTCCAGACCATCAACTCTCCGAATTAAAGTGTGCAGATCAAAACCTATTTGCATTCCTTTTGCATGGCCCATACGCTGGTTGAAATTAGACCAAAACATGCCCGCCAACAATTGGTGATCAGAAACCGCCTCACCTGCCGAATTCTTGATCGAAGAAATTGTATTCCTTTGGTATCTTTCTGTGGCCATGGCGTGATTTTTTTTAGAATTTTCCTCTCCCACCTTAATGCTTCTGATTGTACATCGTTGCTTCCAATAAACATACTGCCAGTGTAGAATATCCTCCAAATGCAACTTAACTATTCGCCTAAAATTGAATTCAGGCCAACTTAACGGTCGGGTCTCCTCCATCTCATCAAAGAAGAGAATAACTTTGTTGCAATCAGAAATGAGCGCCTTAACTGTGAGTTTGAAGTCATAGTTGAGCTCTTTAATGGCCCAATATGCCTTGTGTTCTAGTTGGAGAGGTAAGTGACAAGCTTTTCCATAAACCATTTTATATGGAGACATACCCATAGGATTTTTATATGCAGTTCTATAAGCCCATAATGCATCATCAAGTTTCTTGGACCAATTCTTTCTAGATCTTTTAACGGTCTTTTGCAAAATTAATTTAAGCTCCCTATTACTCAATTCTACTTGACTGCGGGTGATACGGGGATGCAATTCTATGATTAACAGCATACTTAGCAAGCATCTTACGAAAAGCACCATGAATAAAATGTGAACCACCACCAGTCATTAAGTGTCTAGGGACTCCAAACCTCAGAAAATGACTTCTTTAAGCATCTTAATAGAGGTGTTATGATCAGCACTACTAGTTGGAATAGCTTCTACCCACTTAGTAACGTAATCAACAGCAACTAAAATATGTGTATACCTATTAGAGGAAAGAAACGGTCCCATATAATCAAAGCCCCAAACATCGAATGGTTCTATAACAAGTGAATAATTCATAGGCATTTCTTGACGTCTACTAATATTACCAATTCTTTGACAGTCATCACAAGACAAGAAAAACTTACGGGCATCCTTGAAGAGAGTAGGCCAATAGAAACCGGATTGCAGTACCTTATGTGTAGTTCTATCTCTAGCATAGTGTCCTCCATAAGCCTCAGAGTGACACTTGCGAAGGATCTATTCATGTTCATGCTCAGGTACACAACATCTAATAACACCATCTACTCCTTCTTTATAAAGGTGTGGGTCATCCCAAAAGTAATGTCTTAAATCATAGAAGAACTTTTTCTTTTGCTGGTATGTGAAACTAGGTGGTATAAATTTAGCAACTATGTAATTAGCATAATCAGCATACCATGGAGCAGTACGAGAAGCTTTTATGATAGCTAGTTGTTCATCAGGAAAGCTATCATCAATAGGTAGTGGGTCATCAAGAACATTCTCTAACCTAGAAATGTTGTCTGCAACGGGGTTGTCAGCTCCCTTTCTATCAATAATATGCAAACCAAATTCTTGTAGCAAGAGAACCCATCTAATAAGTCTAGGTTTAGCATCTTTCTTTTCCATAAGATATTTAATAGCAGCATGATCAGTGTGAACAGTTACTTTAGAATCAACAATATAAGGTTTAAAGTTATCACAAGCAAATACAACTGCTAAAAATTCTTTTTCAGTGGTAGCATAATTTCTTTAGGCACTATCTGGAGTTTTACTAGCATCTTGGATAACATTTAATTTCTTATCAACTCTTTGTCCTAGAACAACACCTACCAGCATAATCACTAGCATCACACATAATTTCAAAGGGTAAATTCCAATCAGGAGGCTAGACAATAGGTCCATAAATCAAAGCGTCGGTGCACAAAAGTAGGGCCCCTACTTTGTACCCCTTTACTTGTGCACGGACAGTTAGAGCCGCGCCTGCGGCCATACCTAGCGGGGAAGAGGAAGCAGAAGCACGAGACAACCGGAGCAATGCCAAGACTAGAGACACAAAGAGCAAGAGGGCGAGGTGGACTCCCCCGGCAAGACCCTTGCCGGGGTGGCCTCCGCATCCCCGACAAGAGCCATCCCAGGGCAACTTGCCCAACGCCAGCAGAGCGTGCCACCCTTGAGCCCAAGGGTTCCAACACCATCAAACACATTGGAACCAAGGCTCGGGAGGCACCTCCATGGTGACATACAAATCTTTGTGAAGACAAAGAACCCACGAGACTAGACGATGACCAGAAGACAAGACAATCGCAACCCCCCTTGCCGAGGATGCCCCCGAGGCCCCGACAAGGCTCCTTGATGAAAACACTCGCATGGCCCTGGTAAGACCCTTGCTGAGGGCGATCACAAGACCCCGACAAGACCCTTTCCGGGAATATACATAGGACCGCGACAAGACCTTGCCACCCCGTCACCGCCCCAGCTCAGCGGCCAACCCACCAACTAAGGCTAGTACCCACGTGGTAGTACATGGATGCTAATCCAGCTAGTCAAGCACCTGCATGGTGGCATGCAGATCTTCGTGAAGACCTTACCACCACGCCATCTCAGCGACCTGCCAGCTTACATGGCTCTGCATGCCTTGTTGGCCTGGACGCATGTCGGAGCGAGACAGAACGGTGACGAATGGGACAGGCCTCGCTGCCATCCCCAATAAAGCAACAGGACACCTAAGGAGCGCATTTAATGCGCCTTGTCCCGTAATGACAGGAGATAAGCTTGTACACTATTTACCTTTCCACCTCCTGTGTGCCATGGCGGCGACCCCTTTTTGACTATAAAAGGAGCACTACAAAAAAAATACACTTCCGTGATGATACGTGTTTGTCATAGTAGGTCGCTTTTTTGTCATGCATGTACATCCATGACAAATTTATGACAGAATCAAGATAGTCATACCTGTGATGTCGTAGAAGTGTTCGATGACATTACCAAAATTATCATCACGGAAGTGTCCACTTCCATGACAATAAATTGCGCGTCACAGAAGTGCTTTCGTCAAGGGTGACCGACAGGTGGCATCCACCATAATGGAACGCCGTTAAGCTATCGGGTCGGGTTTTGGATCCGATAACCCGTTAACAGCCCCGACCAATGGGAAATTTCCACGTGTAAAATTCTTATTGGCCGGACGAAACACGTGTCAGCTCGTCAGTGGGTCAGATAGGTGCCTATGATATGTCAACACATGGCACGGCCCAACAAGTTTAAATGGGCTGGCCCAACTAAAGGCCCACAAGAATTTGCGGACCATAATGGGCCGACCCAGCTAAAGGCCCACGAGATTTTGCGGACTGTAATGGGCTGGCCAAGGTAAAGGCCCACAAGATTTTGCGGGCCATAATGGGCCGGCCCAGGTAAAGGCCCACAAGATTTTTGTGTGCCATAATGGGCCGGCCCAGGTAAAGCCCACAAGATTCTTGCGGGTCATAATGGGCCGGCCCAGCTAAAGGCCTAAGAGATTTCGCCGACATTAATGGGCCGCCCCAGCTACAGGCCCACAAGATTTTGAGGACCCTAGTAGGCCGACCCATTAACTGGCTGCCATGTTTTGGGCCAAATGCCGGCCCATATTTGATCCGGTCCATTAATGGCATGCCGCGCTCCGGGCCTAATAGTGGCCCATATGAGATCCAGCCAATTAAAAGCCTACCACGTTCTGGGCCAAATTATGGCCCAGATCAGGTCCGGCCCTTTAAGAGGCTTTGGGCTCAATTATGGCCCATATCAGATTTGGCCCGTCAACTAGACACTATGCTTTTGGGCCCACTTGCTAAAGGCCCACTTAGTAATTCGGCCTGATATTAGTTTTAGCCTGTTAAGGGCATGTTTAACATTTTGTCCCTATATTAATTTCGGCTTGTTAAAAGCCAGTCATATAGTTGGGCCTAACTACGGCCCTGTTTGCATCGGGCCTGCTCGCAGCCGATATCTGATTGGGCCAAACAAGGACCGAGACAATTTTGGCCTGTTAAAAGCCCGTGATTTGATTCGCACAATCATGGGCCGGGGTTCATTTCATGCTACTGCGTAACTAGTATGAATTAAGAACAAAGCTACTCTATGCAATAAAGAAATTACAGCACAGTAACTTAGAATAAACCTACACTATACAATAAAGGGTTTAAGGTATATTACATCCACTGGGCATCGAAGTTCACCACCAGTGATCATAAAGCGCAACGTAGAAGCAGATTACAAAAACTGGGCACCATTGCAGCATAACAAAATAATACTGAACCGAGACCACTTCCAAGACAGTTCAAGAAAGGTTAGCCTTGCGGGGGAACTGCTGCGCAAGCTGCTGAGCAAGGCTGTGAGACCGTCCTAGCATGTCGGTCATAGATTCCAGGTGTAGCTATTTAGCGATGAGGTTCTCCTTGGTGTTCTCCGCAATCTTTCTTAGAGATAGGACTTCAAGTCGAAGTTGAGTTGCAGAATGCCTTTCTGCTAGAACTTGGGACTGAAGAAGTCGAACTGATTCATACAACAAATTTTGTGAGCTTGTCTGACTGTTAGTGTCAAGTAACTTGAACACTGCATCAAGACAAGACTTTGGGGTTGTCTCGCTATCTTCAAGATGTTTTTCCTTCTTTGCTTCAATATATGTTGGGTTTGTCTCACAGCCTTCAGCAGACTTGTGCATGCCATCAGGCATATCACCCTGAAACAATGCAGAGAGATGACATGTTTTGCACGTGTATAAACAAAGATGATAACTGTTCTGTCAATTCTATCCAATTTCAAATTAGAAAATAAAGAGTATGTTCAAAATATCAATAGCATAATTTGGCATTGTTCATAATGCGGGGAGCTTCACCACACTACTGGATTACCATGTCAACATAACAAGCATAGATGAATGGCAAAAAAATCATTGTATCTATTTTGGATAATGTTCATGGCATGTTGTTCATATCATCAGCCACATCAGTAAGATAAGACAAGATATGACAAGGTGCAAACGTGGGCTGCTTCACCACACACTAGATTATAGATCCACAAAGACAAGCATACATATAGGGAGTATTAAGTAATGTGCATGGTATGAATAAGGAATTTGGTTTTACAAGTAAAACTTAGAACTTACGGTTCTTACGAACATGCATTTTGGTAGAAACAGCAAACTAAACAGCAGTAAATGATAGGGAGTATGAGCAAATTAAACATCAGTTGAGGATAAAGGATTTAGAAGGACTCACTTACATTAACAGTTAACACCGGCTTTATAATGCCCTTCTCCATGTCAAGGGAAGGATAACTCAAGAATTTCAGCACAGAATCTTCTTCATAAGCATTGCCTGTACTGTACATTTTGTAGAGAGTAATTATATATATGATAATACTGGAAGGGGTAGAGGATAATGAAGTTAAGATGCAGATTGATGCTACATAATCAACTACCAATCCCTGGAAGTACAAGCGTTACAGGACAAAATGTACTGACAAGAGCAATGGGCTACACTTCTGCACTGGCATTGTCTGTGTATTCTACTTGTTGGTAAGATTAAATATAGATCTGATCTTTTTTAGTAAATGGTGGGCGAGGGAGATAAGATGCAGAATGCTACAAAATGAACCAATCCCTCTTCCCATAATACAAGAGTGTTTTGAACATTGGTGTACTGTACAAAATGTTCTTATATTATGGGATGGAGGGAGTAGCTGTTAATGTAAGTACAGTGATAGACCACATTCAGTCCTTACAAGAGGACTGCAGAGCTAAACCTCTTCAAAAGCATTGGGTTGATTCTAAATTTATGTAAGAGTCCATACGGATCTTATAATGTCCACCAAATGGACGATTACGAGGCTAACATGTGCAGTGATGCTACATAATCAAACAGCTATGAAAGTAATATGGTCATACAGGGCAAGAGGTACTCACAAGAGCAATGCAGTGTGCAGTATAGTTGCGAGATTCTGTGGTCCCTTGAGAACGAATGTTCTTCTGCTAACAGTTTTCGTACAAGTGAGACATTAAGGCAAATGCAGAAATGTAGTTCAAATTGTGATGTGATATCATAGACAGTACCTTACGCTGCAGCCGAGACCAATGTGTAACAAGATTATTCCAGTCACCGTCGGATAAATGTAGCACCGGAGACTTTACAGAAATTTCATTCAGAAGCTTGCCATCGAAGTGCGCTTGCCTCAGGTAGGAACGATACTTCATCAACGAGTGCTTGAAAAGCGCAACCAACCCTTGCTCATCATCACAATCCAGTTTGCGCCTCGCCTATTTAAAAGAATGAAATCTTGTGTCTTCTGTCAGCAGAAACATATGCAGTAATGACCATGAATAACATTAGTACATTACTTACGCGTAAGTTGCGGAGGAAGACTGGAAATTGTTCTGTGTCTGCGGTATAATCTTTCCATGAAGGAAAGATGCGCACAAAGTTCCTGACAACAACATAAGCTTCGTCTTCTAAACTGGGAAGAAATGGAACAAGGGTCCTATTTGCTGCAATTGGGGCTCTCTCTGGTTCGAAAAGGGATTTGGCAACTGGATTTGGTGTACTCTTTGCTGGAATGGGGGTTTTGCGTCGTACAGCTGGTGCTATGTCAACTGGCATAATCATACTGTTTGCTGCAGTTGGGGTCTGCTGAGTTGGGGCATCAGAAATGACCAGTGTAGTAGGGCTAGAGTCTGCTAGAGTTGGGGTATTTTGTGGGTCAGGTGATATTGCAACTACACCTAATGGGCTATTTGATTTATCAGGTGCCACTACCTTTTCCAAATACTTTGCTTGTGCTCCTCCACGATCAGCAATCGCCCTCTTCCTTTTGAACGTCTGATACACAAGAACAACATTTGAATGGATAAATATGGTATGATGACAGATGGAATATGTACTGAAAATGGATAGGCAGGGCGTATTCACATACACGATGCGTAAACTAAGCTAATGGCAGTTCAACAAAGTAGAAGCAATGCAAAGCATCAGTTGCAAGATATGTGCGAGCAATGTAACCTTGGAAAGTTAGAGCAAGTACCTTGATGGGTGAATAAGATAGGGCATCTTCCTCTGACTCCTCCACTAGGGAGCTACATTGACTTAGGTCTCCCTCTAGCTCAGAATCACTGTTAGGATCATATTCTGAGCATGAATCTGTAGGTGGAGAGTGTTTGCATTGCATTGCATCCAGACTTGATTTCAGTCCCTTAATGCCAAGTTTGACAGCCATGGCATTGTTCTGCTTTATTCTTTTCATGCGCGCAAGCTCATAATCATTATGATGCTGTTCAGAATCTGAGATTCATGAAAACATAAAAAGTAGTCAGATTATCTATGGAATGCATTGCGGTTTCAACTCGGAGAGTGTCTCCCTATAAACCCCTGCATATGCAAAGTTCACCTCCCCAACCGTGCTGACCAGACCACACACAGAGATACACACCCGAGCGGCGAACATGCATTTTCGAAACTAATTTAGGAACATTTAGCTGACCAATTAAACAACTCTGTTTTAATAATATCAGATTCGTATTTGAACAACTAAGCTTGTTTAGCTTGATGGGTGGAGCAGTGTTATTATGAAACGAAGCACGTATTCTGATCGTATAGTGATCATAAAAGGGGGAAACTCTAAGCATATATTTTTTTAGCAAAAGAGGGTTTCCCCTCTGATTTCTATTAAAGAAACCACCACGGAACCAACATGATCAATTAAACCCTAAGCATGATCAATTAAACCGTATTATGGCTGTGCCATGGCAGATTTGAAGCTGCAAACCGGAGAAATGATATTTAGCATCCATTGTTTGCTTCGAACTAAGAACTAAATTCTAAGAGCTGAAAAGAAAGTAGAGTAACCAAGTTAAGATCTATTTTCTGGTTGAGATCAAAAAGTTGAGGAGATATGAAGTACCACCTCTCTTGCGGCGCCGTGTAGGCATCGGGGGTGCGATGGCTGTCGGTGGCGTTGAAGCAGATCTGCGACGGTAGACGGGTGCATCGGGGGATAAGTCCCGTTGCGGTGGAAGAGAAGGTCGTGTGAGCGGCCCCGGCAAAGAGGACGACGGCGCCGATGAAGCGAGAGGACGCGATGCAAGGCTATTGGTCCGTCGCCGTGGATGAGAAACGTCCATCTCTAGCAGTGGACGACGCGGTCTTGGTAGGCGCTCCGGCATGGTGGAGGACGGTGGCGATGGATGTGGTGGAGGACGGCGGCGATGGATGGGGTGGCGGACGGAGGCTGGTGTGGGAATGGGGTGTTCTAGCGCGGACGGTGTATGAATGGGAAAATGGAGGGAGAGGTACGGGGAACCATGTTTTTGGGACGCGCCTGTCTGAAATATGGGAAAGTTACGAACTTATCCCCCGTTTCAAATTTGGACGTCTCGTCGGTTGGGGATAGGACGGTAATCTCGCATCTCCCAAATATTTGCCGGTAACTATTTCGGGCGAGGAGAGGGTGTTTTGCCGCCCACGGTTGGCGCCCACGGTGTATGAACGGGGCTGACAGGTAGGGCGGTTGTGTCACGTCTGATGGAAGTTACACATCTGCCCCTATTTAAAATATTAGCCTACATCTATTTCGGACGAGGAGAGTTTGTTTTGCCGCCCACCGTGTATGAATGGGGAATGGAGGGAGAAACAGAGGTCTTTCGGACGAGCTTGAATCAAATGAGTTTTGCCGCCCATGTTTGACGCCCACCGTGTCGGAATGGGCTCAGAGGCGGTCGTGTCACGTCTAATTGAAGTTACTAACCTACCCCTATTTAGAGCAGTGGAAATCGGGCCGATGGATTGTCCGTGTAATGGGTAGACAGTAATTTCCATCTCCCAAACACTTGGCTTCGGGCAGCCGATGTGGGAGTGGACATTTTGCTGTTTCTTTCGAATTTTGGGACAATAAGCATCCACGTTTACCCTGGCAACTAAATTCGAATCCATTTTGTATTCCTATATGAATCTTTATAAATCATTCTATGTGTTTTTATATATCTTCAAAAGGACGACAAAGATGTATTCCACTGTCATATATGAATATGGTTTACAAATGCCGATACTCAAATTCAGAAACTAGAATCCAGTTTAAGGTGAATTCGAATATTTGGAACACTTCATGTCCAACTCAAATGTCACACGCAGCATAATGTGTACTCCCATTTAGATATGTACACAAGCGATGTATCAAGATTCAAATACCGAGTCAATCAACCAAGAATGTACGGAACTAACAGACATATAAACACTTATAGAGTATATGGATCAATAATATCAACTAACATACATAAGCCAGGCCGCTGTACTTTTTTTGGCTACAACAACATCCTTTTTTTAGCCAGCATCTTGGCCCTTTCCGATGCGTGCCACTTATGGTCCATCTATACTAGTATTGCTGAATGCACATTCAGCCCGATTGGCATATTTGTAGGTCTGGCACAGCAATCCAAATGAAATGTCTCCGAGTCTTATCAATTAATACAGACTTGTGCTCAAATAAAATTACAAACAAAAAACAAAAAAACAATTATTACATGATCTCTAAAACAAATGGTTTGATTGATTACATGAACAGACAACACAAAGGTTATTCAACTATGGAAAGAACATTTCACCTATGATTTACCAAGTAGGAATTTAATTTCCTTTTTTCCTTCAGGACCTTAACAATCTGGTCAGTCTCAGCTTGCTTCGTTTTGAAATCCACCAAATATTTAATGGTTGTCTTGAGTACTGCTTGTGATTGTGCTGTTTGCTTCCTCAACATGTCAACTTCATCTCTAAGTGCAGAAGCAGAATCTCTTTCTACCACTAGTTTAGCCTCTAGAGCATCAGCAGTTGGCAATTCATAATGCACGATTGGGCCGGTGCCACTGCTGTGGGATGATGCAACGTCCATGGGGACCTCGCTCTTTGATCTTGGGCTAACCTGTTTTGCCATTAAAGTTCCGATTGGATTCAGAAAAGTTGAAGTTAGCAAAACATCTCAACTGGGAGTTATAACAGCAAACCAGTTAAACAAACAAGGAATTAAAGAGTTTCAATTGGATGCTGAAAAGTAGTTATTAACATCATTGTAACCCGCTGTTGCAGCAGCAAAGCAGTTAAACAAACAAGTAGATATTTAAGTTAAGGCAAACAGGTAATTCTTAACAGTAAGTATCAAACACATAGATAGGCGCAGTCTACAATATGATTAACAGGCTGTGCCATTATGTAATCAGTAGCAAACTAAATTAAGCCAAGCAACGTAATTGAACAATTTTGCAATAAGTGGCTAACTAAAATTCCGAGAAGCAGGTAACTGAACTTACGCTAGTTCTTTGTACAGGCACACTGCAACTTCTTTTTCGCTTACATGGTTGTACGAAGGAGTCCATGGCATCAATTGCTTGGATACGCAGTCCCAATACTTCTTTCTTCCCACACTGCATGGGTAAGTCGAATGGTTAATCTGGTAAGATGGTGCGTCCTTGATATGTTATATGAGGACGTGTAGTCAGACTAGTTGTAGCCAAACACATCACACTGGCTTTTACTGTATATTTCATGCGATTACTTTTGGCATATCGAGATCTAAGCAATCTACAATAGGATGAAAAGACTGGCATCCTTCACATTATTGGCGAACTCAGTTCATAGAAACAAGCAATTCAACCATTCTGTGGGTAAATCAAAAGCGCCACTGGAATATTTTTCACTATCCAATCATACACGCAAAAAGGGGCGACGCCACCATAGGGGCTGGTATGGGCGGCCGCCTCAGGTGGCTGGAAAGTGTGCACCTAGTTTGAGTCGTCCAGGTTGGCCCACGCTAGTTTTGTTCGTCCCAACGCACGAGCAGGCAATGTAAAAAATGAAGAAAAATGTTTCAATTTGGATGGGCCAATAACATAAGTGCAAGGCAGGCCCTATAGCAGGCTCGCGGCCCAAACGAGCGCCTCCCATATCGATCGACAGCAGGAAAAATCCCAATTCATTCGCTCCAGCCTCCAGTCTGGTTCGCTCCTAACCTAGCCGCCGCTGGACAGACCGACACAGCACTTCCTCGCGCCCTCGTTGGAGGGCGGTCGCCGGGCTTCAAGCGAACGGAAGGACAAGAAGATGAAGATCCAACCCTGGGTGTAGCCTGCGTGGGAGGCAGCGGCGGCAGCACGGGCATGGCATCGAGCTTGCGCAAACGGACAGTCGCTAATTGCAAGAGTAGCATGCGCAACGAGCAGGTACATCACATCCCTGATTATATCTAATTCAACTCTTCAATTTCTGGCCAATAGTTAAACCTGACGGTGTTGTAAAACTGCTTGTATGTAGGGAATCTATGAGAAAATGAAACCAATTTCTACTTATTTTATAACTCCCCCAATCAATACTGAACTGACTGAATCTGATGTATCTAATCAAGTTTCCGGTGCAAACATACAAGCTCATGTTGTTCTTGAGCCTGAAGTGTCTAATGAACAGACTGCTAATGAAGGATTTGATGCAAACATTTTACATGCTCCTGGTGATGAACATATAGTGTCTAATGAGGGATCTAATGCAAGCATTTTGCAAGCTCATTGAAGGATTTAGTGTCTAATGATGATCTACTATGTTGAGAGAGACAGAGATTTGCAGGCATTGATGACAAGCAAATTATAGTGCATTTTCATAGCTTGAGGAAACGTCGAGGCCATCTACCAGAAAGTCCCCGTATCATGACAACATAGCATAAATACTTTTCTAATCTGTTGTTTGAAACTATTGGCATACTTGTGCAGGATAGATATATTGATATGCAGTTTGCGCACTGGTTATACGTGCAATTACACTTCGATATTTTCAGCCAGAGAACGAATAATTCAAGCAGGTACAGACCATGTTTGTAGTCCTTGTACACCATGTTGCATTTTGTGTTTTTTGGTGCTTGCATCATTTAGTGTTTATAATCTGAACTACTTTGGATCATTAGCTGGTTTTCAAAGTGCATGTAGCTTCACATTTCTCAAGTTATGTTGATTTCCGGAGTGCAAGTGCCTTCGTATTTTTTAAGTTAAATGTTCGCCCCTGGTAACTTGAATTCGTGGATCAGCCACTGCACACAAATCATACACGAATGCCAGTACGAATTAAATGAAATGCAGGGACTTACGCTAGCTCGTTGTACAGGCTCACTGCAGCTCTGCTTGCGCTTGGGATGTTCCATGTACAAGTCCATGTTACCACTTGCTTGGATGTGCAGGCCTTGTGCTCCTTGCATCCCCCTCTGCATTTTTGACACGGCGAATGGTTGATCAAATAAGAGGAATCGACCTTGATGTTGTACCGGAGGACAGATACTTACAAGGTTATACGGGTGTGCAAGATGTGTACCAGATCCCGTAGCGCCGTCATGCTTCGCTAAAATATGGATTT
This sequence comes from Triticum aestivum, assembly GCF_018294505.1. Taxonomy (NCBI): domain Eukaryota; kingdom Viridiplantae; phylum Streptophyta; class Magnoliopsida; order Poales; family Poaceae; genus Triticum; species Triticum aestivum. Next base: position 562,972,405 of record NC_057812.1, on the reverse strand, counting down.
GCTTGTTTCAGATGATATCTCCAGAAGAAATAAGAGTTAAGGTCAGAGTTGCATAGGCGTGTAAGCTAAGAGAGCAGTGAAAGGATATCCAAACATCGTCGGAACAGTGCACAAGGGAGTGATGTGTGGATACCTAGTTCGGGCCGGCGTTTGGGCATGCTCGCCTAGCTAGAGTGCGGGTCACTTCAGAGCCGTTGAGGGTGATGCGCTGGCGTTGGCTGGCCGCGCACGGATGCAGATCTTGAGTGGCAGCGGAGCGCTACGATGCGGTGGACGAGACCGTTGGTGAAGCCCCAACGGCCTCGGGGGGCGGAGGTGCGACGATGTGCTCGGTGAAGTAGCCCCGGTGAGCTGGGAGACGGCGTCGGTGAAGCGCACCTGATGCGGTGGAACTCGGTGTCTGTGAGGCACGTCGGTTGCGGCGGCCGACGTTGTCGGTGGACCACCCGGTGCGGTGGACGAGGGCGTAGATGAGGTAGCTCCGGTGCGGTGGTGAAGCGCGACCGTCGTCTTCGTCGTCGTCGTCCGGCACAGAGGTGGGGAACGGTGGGGAAAGAGACGAGACGAGGGGCGATTCGAGGGTTGGCGGCGAATTAGGGATTTGAGCAATCTGGGCGCGGAAGGGGACGGTGGAGAAGAGAGATTTTGCAGGGCTGGAATTGGGGCCGCCAGATATTTCAATCCGAAACGTGGAAGCGCGAACTTATATTGTCGTCGTCCTTTTTTTGGGGGGGAGGGGGGTGGGTGGCTGGGTGCTACGCGTCCGTCCGACACACGCGACCACCCCGACAGGACTATGCTTCTGCCTTTGTGTCCATGACATATGGGCCCAACAGGTGGCTGGCCCACATGTCAGTGACGCAAAGGCAGTTGCCTTTAAGGCACCGAAGCAGCGTCCACAACGACACGACCCTGGTTTGCCTGGTGCGCCTACATTTGAGAATGCAAACGAATCTTCTTTCATTTGCAAACGAATCTGTATGTATTACCATGCCCGTGTTTTCCTTGCAATAATTAGTCATTCGAAACGAGATACTCCATCCGTTCACTTTTGTAAGTCGTTTCAAACAACTTAAAATGAACTGTTTTGCACATTGTCTGAAATGTCTTCAAGGTCTTATAAAAGTGAACAGAGGGAGTACTATAAATTAATTAATGAGGAGTTATTTGAAAAAAAATCAAAACGGTACCCACGCTAACGTGGATTAGAGTGTGTCTCACATAATTAGTTATTTGAATTAGAGTGTGTGTCACGTAGTTAGTTATTTGAATTAGAGTGTGTGTCACGTAGCGATCTCCAATTCTAACGTGGATTTCGCATTTCACTGTATCCATGCTACTTTTTTAATACAAATGCATATGTATATGATGAACACCATGGTAGTGAGAAAACTTTTGGATGGATTCAAACATATGACCTACAAAATAGCACAACAAACTGAGTCAATGTCAACTTTTCGAAACTTAGTATGGCACGAATTCGAAATAATTACCCGTATGCCTGCTCCTCGGTTCAAATCTTACAATGTACACCGAATTGAAACATCGATATTAAGTCTCGTACTATGTACATTCAAATGTTGTTTTTAGCCCCCCCCCCCCCGCACAAACGCTACATACTTCCTGTATCGGTCAATCTTCCTCTCCTAACCACCTTAGGAAGCTATCGGTTTCCAACACACGTTCATTCTTTCTCTCCATGTTTCGATCTCTAAGTCTCTCAACTACACAACCCCTTTTTCCACTCTGTTACCAAATGTATTTACCTCACACACCCGCCATTGCACCCCATGCCGAGCTCTCTCTCCCCCCTCTCCCTCTCACCCTCTCGCGCTAAATACATGCATTGCCTATCTAGCCCCCCAACCTCTCGTGCATGCGCACGCACGCACGTTGTATATCTAGGTCACTCCCTCGAGACTGTCTCACTCTTTCTTCCGCACGGCGGGCCACACTCGCTCAATCTCGCTCTCTTTATCCGAGTCTCGTTTAACCTCGTTTTCTTTCACACACAAATGATATATCTCCCTGTTCGGGCCTCGATCGACACACTCTATACTCTCTCACGCAGATTGTCTATCTAGGTCAGTCCATCCAAGCCGCCACCACTCTTTCGACCTCATGGTGGGCCACGCTCACTCAATCTCTCTCTCTCTCTCTCTCTCTCTCCGTATGTCTCGATTGACCTCGCTCTTTCTCGGACAAAAACGATATATCACCATGTTTGAGCCCAATTCGACCTATTCACATTGTATACTCTCTCACGCACATCGTCTATCTAGGTCACTCTCTCCAACCCGTCTCACTCTTTCGATCGCACGGCGACCCTATGTGATCGGTTGACCTTGCTTCCTCCCACGCACAAAATATATCTACACGTCTTCACTTACTGGTGGGTTCCATGTGTGCTCTCTCTCTCTCCTCCCCTTCTGCGTTTAGACGCACGGGCAAACAGGAAGAACTCGCGGGCGATGTTGCCGTTGACCATATCTGGACGCGTTCACAAGTCACGGCACCAGTTTCACGTACTAGCAGCACTAGTCAGTGTGTACGTGCAATGCACGTTAATTTGGATGTATATTAAGTGCATGCGGATATTAACTACTAGGATATTATTTGCGTGTTGTCATGTGATTAGCACTATTTTTGGCATGAAATTAACTGCACGCTAAACGTGTTGAGCGCTCGACATTGAAGCAGTCTAGGTCGTTGGATGACAAGGAATACATGTGGCTTGATGACGTTTTATATTTAATTTGATACGGCTCTAGCAGAACATTCAATCGATCAAACCATACATTTCGTTCAGTCTGACTCCGACTTTAAATTATACGACGATCGATATAAAATAAACGGAAATGATAAACGTTCGGATTTTAAGCATGGCAATCCGAACGTTTTTCATGGCAAATTTAGATTACGCGGCGGCGGCGGGGGCGTCTCGCGGTGGGAAGCGGCTCCTCTGCCGTGCTCTGTGTGTCGTCGGGCCACTGACCGACGGCGACGGCGGCGTCTTGCGCCGTTGTTGGCGTACTCCTGGACGTTGGCCTAGCTTCAAGGAAGGCCAAAATGTTCTGGACTTCGGAGCGAGTCGACTGGCGGGAGGAGGCGACTGGCGTTGGTGCAAGAAAGCGGTCGACGGCGGCCATCCATGCCGCTGAGGGGGGCACTGGCACCCGCGCGGGGACAGGCGCTGTCAACGGCGCGGCGGAGACATTCGTGTGCACGGGCACCGGCACGGGCGCGCACGTCAGTGCACGCGCAGGCGCAGGCGCTGGCAGGTGCACGGGCACCGGCACGGGCGTGCGCGTCAGTGCACGCGCAGGCGCATGCGCTGGCAGGTGCACGGGCGCGTGAAAGTCGGCGGGCACCTCGTGGAACCCCGTGGGATCAAGCTCGGCGACAATGTGCGGCTCCCAGCCCATCAATGCCACGGGGATGGGCGCTGGCGCAGTCGGGGCGACGGGAGCCGGAACGGGAGCGGGGACAGGCGCGGCGTCTTCCCGCAAGGCCAGTTCAAGCTCGTCCCAAAGCGCCTTATGTTCTTGAGACTCCGGCTGGGTGTCTTCCTCAGGAAACTGGAACACTAAGGGCAGACCATCGTGATGCGGCATGGCGTACGTTTAGGTCAGGCTAGTTGGAGGTAGACGACAGGAGAATCGGAGAGGAAGAGAGAGGATTGTAGCGATACTCCCTCCTTTCCGGTTTATAAGGCTCAATTCAAAAATCTCACCAACCAAGGTAGATGGTGAGTGGTGGAATACTTTTTGTAGTTTGCAAAAGCACCCAATTAATGCTCTTGTTTTTCTCAAAAAATATGTTTACCAATGCATTAATTGCAATGCATGCATGCATAAATTACATGCATTGGTCAATTTTCTCTTAATACTTGCATGCAATGATTTAATTTACCTTGGAATCTGAACATGTGATGGGAAACAACAAAATTGAGCCTTATAAAATGGAAAAACTAATATTTTGAGATAAGCCCTATAAACCGGAAAGGAGGGAGTACCGGGTAGTGCGGGGTTGATTTTAAACTGCGGCGCCGGCGACATTAAAAGTGGGAGCAGTTGGGACGACGGTGGGCGGCGGAGCCTGGTCAAAGGGCTCGCCTCCCGGTGAGCCTGCACAGCGGTCTGCTCGCACGCCTCCCTGACAGCCGGCGCAGCGGTCTGCTCGCACGCCTCCCGTCGACTCACACGCTTGCTCGGACGGCACCTGCCGATTGCCGATGAGAAGCGGGGACTCGTGGCGGCACGTAAACGCCCACGGTTTCAATAGTGAAAGCGTTCGCCTTAACGTGACAGGTCTTTCTTCCAAAATACCTTGGCTCTTCATTTGTGCAACTTGTCATAAGCAGCTTGTCTCAAATTGAAGAAAAAACTTACGAAGTAATATTTGTGCCATATCACGTGACCATGCTTAGTTTCAAGAATTTATGCTCACTTTTGGATTTTCAGAAATTTAAGATCCAGGATTCGAAACAATATCATAACCTGCATCATGCAATAAATTTTCAAGCCGTACATCTGTCCTGTTGTATTTCTTAAGAAAGGATTTGGTCAAACATTTTGCTTAGTTAGACTTCAGACAAGTTATATATGCAGAGTAAAAGGATAATCCCTCCGTACCAGTGCATTGCCTGATATATTAACTCAAGTACTAGGCACGAACAAACGGGCTCAATTCTGTGCTCATCCTGGTGTAGTAGTAGTAGTAGTAGTACTAGGCAATGCAGTTGACGGGTGACCTTGACGAGCGGCGACCGAGGGAATTGAACCGTGCTCGGCACGGTAGGTAACGTTGTCTAGTTACTAAAGCATCCCTCCGTTGTTCATCGGTAGTCATTATGGACCGGGGACATGAGGGGAATTTCCTAGGGCTGGAATTCTGGCCGCCAGATATTTCGACTTGAAACGCTGAGGCTCGACTGGTTGGGGTAATGGGGTTGCCTAATGTGCGTACCACGCACGCCACCGAAGGACACGAGCCCGCTTTTTTTAGGATCAACACGAGCCAAGGTCTGGCTGGTACGCCGTTGGGTCCTACCATTCGAGAATACGAAAGGAACCTTTTAAATTGCCGAACGAATCTATGTGTATTACAATACCCGTATTTTCCTTGCAAATACTAATCTCAACGTGGTAATTGATTTATGACGAGTTGTTGAATTAGAGTGAGTTTGTGATATAGTGATCTCAACGTGGATTTCACATTTCATGGTATCCCTAGTAAGTTTTCCAATGCAAATTCAAATTTAAAAGATGAACAACATGGAGGTGAGAAAACTTTGTATGTATCAAGCATATGACCACACACACACACACACAAGAGACACACACGCACGAACACAACAACAATCCAATAAGTATAGTGCATCTATTTTTCCAAACCATGCATGTATGACACGAATTCAAAAATACTCCTTCTATTCCTAAATATTAGTCTTTTAGAGAGTTCAACAAGTGACTACATACGGAGCAAAATGAGTGAATCTAGACTCTAAAATATGTCTATATACATCCGTATGTGCCAGTCCATTTGAAGCCTCTAAAAAGACTAATATTTGGGAACGAAGGGAGTAAAATGTAAGACATCCATGGTCCTCAGTTCAATATTTAAAATGAACATGAAACTGAAACATGAATATTAAGTCTATTACTACAGTACATGCAAATGTTCTGTTTAGGCGGAGCTATGATTGTCGGGGGTCAACCCCTCGACCTTAGATAAAATTGTGGAGCTCTGTTTAGGGTTGTTTAGATTATATTTGTCCCCACCCTCCCAGCCACCGATTGGTTGTGCACCCCCACCCCTCCTCCCCGGGAGAATATCATGTGCCCCCATACCTTAGATGCTATATGCCGATACGAGTTGCTTGGAGCTTGTAGATCTGAGATATAGCAGCTCACATGATGTGTCTTAATATTTCTGCAGGAAACCTTGATGAGTTTGAGAATTGCACACAATTTGTACAAAAACTACTTAGATGCCCTTTGATCCCATATCCAACGACCTCGAAGCTCGTATCACCGTAGCATCTAAGATGAAGGAGGACATCATATTCTCCTGTATGTAAGAATATCATGTGCTACCACACCTTAGATGCTTTGGTGATACAAGCTCTTCGGAGGCGTTGGATTTGTGACCCAACACCTCCTCGGTGGTTCGAATGGTTTTTTGCAGAAAAGCCCCAAAAGAGTTCGGCCACTGCTTACAAGCACAAAGACTGCTCAGATGCCATTGGATCTCAGATCAAACGACCTCCAAGCTCGTATCACCGTAGCATCCAAGCTGCGATAGCACCTTATGTTTTCTCGCACGGGAGAGTATGAGGTGCTCCCGCACCGTAGATTCTATGGTGATACGAGTTCACTGAGATCTAACGGCCCACAATAGGAGGTTTGAATGTTTTTGCAATATACGGCTGATAGAGTTTGGGAAATGCGCAGAAAGTACAAGTACTACGCATGTGCCATCTGATCACTGATCATACGACCTAGATGCTCATATCACCGTAGCGGGTAATTAAGCTACGGGGAGCACCTAATATGAGCACCGGGGAGCCGTTGGATCGAAGATGCAGCGGCACACACGAGGCCTGAATGTTTTATTTGCAAAAAAAACCTTTGGAGAGTTTGGAAATTGCGCATAATTACAAAGACTACTCCCAAGCCATTGGATCTCACTTCCAACGGTGTAAAAACTCGTATCACCATAGTATCTAAGCTGCGGGGTGGATGTGATATTCTATGCCGCTGTCATTTTTGTTCGTAAACTTGCAAAATACGTGTAACTCGTGCCGTTACTTGTCTAACCGCGCAAAGTGTTTGTTCAAAAAAACCATCCTACACTGAAATATCGGAACAACACACGGGGGTCCCACTTGTCATTAATCAAATTTGGACCTAAAACTAACAAATCTGAAAGACGAGATTCGAACTGGCAACCTGGACTACAAAGCGTAAGTCGATAGCCTGAAAAAACGAACGGTTGTTGGCTTTGTCCCATAACTTGATTTTATTTATACAGTACTTTCGTTGAGTAGAGTAGAGGGAGTGCCTCGTCAACACGTGCATGACCGTTGTCTCACTTACTGGTGGGTCCCAGGTCTGCGATCTCAATCTCTCTTCTCTCCATCGTCTAACCTTTGCACGGGCACACACGAAGAGCGGCGCTAGCTTGCCGTGGTGTTATTACAACTAAAAAAAGCTTGGAAAATAGAAGAATCGCCTAGAACAAGAGACGTTGTGGCTGGTCGAGACGGAGCTAACCACATCTATCCTCCGTGCCACGTTTGCATGATGAAGCTGTGTGGCTAGTGGGGTGTTTTCGACCGACTGGCTGGGTCCCGAGGTCGAACCATAGGTACTACGTCTGATACAGTATATTTTTACACGCACATTTTTCCTCCGTGCCGAGACGTGGCACACCCTACCGCGCGGTTTCGGGGTCCTCCCGGGTGGTGCACGCATATATTCTTCCTGACGTGGGACGCCCTACCGCGCGTTTTCTGGGTCCTCCTCGGTCGTAGCGCCGAAGCAAGTAAATGAGTCATCAAATCACGAAAGACCACCTTTCCCGCCGAGTACATCAGTGAAGCACGGTGGCTAGCTAGTTGGGCTAGTTCGACCGATTAGCTAGGCCGCCGCCACATTTGTTTTTCACCCCTTTTTTATCTACTTGCCGGCAGGTAAATATATATATCCACCGCGGTGTTGCTCTGGTGTTTGGGTGCGGCAGGATTTTTATTTTTTTGATTGACGAGAGCAGGCGCGGCATGATTTTTAATTTTTTGATTGACGGGAGCAGGTGCGGCAGCAATTAGTCACGATGACTCCGCCTGTAAAAACCCACCGCTCCCTGATGTGAGAAGTCGTCGACTGGTGTTTTACCGTGGTGAAAACCAAAAGATTCCCCGCTCCCTCCGCCTTCCCGTAGATTGCATTGCCTTTCAGCCGTTTCGCCCCCTTTGCTTCCTCTCCCCATTGCTTCTACCTGGTGCCATGGCGGCGCAGCAGATCACGGAGTCCGAGGTGAGGCTCCTGACACAGGAGCTCCATGCCAAGGATGCAGAGCTCAGGGCCAAGGACGTGGAGCTCCGTGAGCTCAAGGAGGAGAGGAGTGCCATGCTCCTCCGTTATGTGCGGGAGCGTCCACCACAAAGATGCTCGAGGCGTCGGCGGTGTTGCTGCAGAAAGCGGGAGATACGATAGGCCGTCAGGGGAGCCGGCTGGAGCGCGAGCGGGCCGATCGTGACGAGGTCCAGGATCGCCTCAGCCACTTGGTGAACCAAGTTGCCACGCACGTGTTGCGGCTGCGCGATGCCTACCGTCGTGCCAGCGCGACGATGCCGGCCGTCGGGCTAAACCCGTTCGACCACCCGGTCGACTTCAACGAGCTGCGGCTTCCTGACCTGGTCTCCTTCTTCACCTATATCTCCGAGGAGCTGAGCCGTCTCCGCGCGATGGTGGGGGCTGAGCTGGACAAGGAGGGGTTGCGGGCTGCCGTCGCCGTTGCCGGGCGAATCCTTTCAGGGCTCCGTCACCGGAATCCATTCGTGCCATTGGACGCCGTCTTTGACGAGCTGGCTCCCATCGACCGGGAGCGGGCTCTGCGGGCGGTTGCACCCTGCATCACCAACGTCGTGCGCCTCGAGAAGCAGAGGGACTTCGGTGGTGTTTAGGCGCCCTCTGCATGGGCATGTCCATGTCTCGGCGCAACATGACCGTTGGATCAAACTCAGACGGTGCAGATCAGTCACTGTAGCACAAAGTGTGTGGGTGTGTTTGGTTGCATTCTCATCTCAATATAGTTGTTTCCTCTTCGTGTATTTGTTACATATAGGAGTAGTTGACATGCGCACAACATCATTTGTTATCGTCATATCTTACTACACTAGCAACAAGATTGTGTAGTACTGACGTATGAACCACTGCACATGCCTAGTAGTAGGAGCACTGTGTATGTTCAAGTGGCTGCCGTGTTTCGCACTCCTCCATCGTAAGAGTGGAAACGCTTGCTGTAATCATTTTTTCTTTTGAAAAACAGTGGACACGCTCTACCGTGCGGATCCTCCTCCAGCCAGGCACTAAATTACTCACTTTCGCCGATGTGTGGGACAGCCAGCATCGGGGTTCACCAGCCATGCACTAAATTACTCCGTAGTAGAGTGACGGTAGACTACCCCGATCGAAGCGCCCCAGTAATGCCCAATGAGCCGTCAAATCACAAAACCCCCTCCTTTCCAGCAGTAAGTTGGACGGACGAAGCAACCATCATTTCACTCTTCTCTCTCAGCTTCCTCTCTACCCAACCCTCTCTTCTGCCTCATCTTGTTCCTCATTTCTTCAAGAAAACCCCGACCTGCTTCTGCCATTGTTCTTCTCTCCCAAAGAAGGAAAGGTGAGCGCATCAATGGTGTTGATTCTGGCCAAGGCCCGGTCTTGCAACCCCGAGACTGATCCTATAACTCCCTCTCTTTTCTTCTTTTGGGTTTGTGATTATGGTTTCTTTTCTTTTATTTCTATTTGACAGTTTCTTGATGGACGCTGGAGCACCGGCCGAAGTGATGTCTATGGCTCCGGCCAAAACCGTCGAGGCTCATGGTACGAAGAAGCGCAAGCACCCCGCCGAGACTACCGCAGACAAGCTCAAAGCCATCGCCCTGTCCAAGCCCCCCTCTCCGGGATCCCTCATTAAGCAAGTCCAGGTAATATCTCTTCTTGACGATCTTTTTCTCGATCTTGATCGTGTTTTTTCATCTAACACGCAGTACTAGTACTAGTAGTACAACTTTCTGGGTGATCTTGCATGTGATTTTTGTGTGCCAAATGACGGTTCTAAATTCCTCTTTTGACCAAAACATGCGAGAGGTTGACACTGATTTCTTATAGATTACTTTCAACTACTCCCTCTGTCCCAAATTTCTTGTCTTAGATTTGTCTAGATACGGATGTATCTAATACTAAAATGTGACTTGATACATCCGTATCTAGACAAATCTAAGACAAGAATTTTGGGACGGAGGGAGTACTTTATGAACATCAATGCTACCTTTTAAGAGGGTATATTTGCCTCAGTAACTTGTGTTATGGATTTTGCATGTAATCCCTCTGCTCTCATGCCTTTGAAGACATGTTCTAGTGTCTTTGTTCACTCATTTCTGTGCGTATATGTAGTCATATATGGAGTATAATATCGAAAATCATCTTATATTTCTGAACGGAGGTAGTAATAAAATATGGTTTCTGTTTGAATTAGAACCAGGTCCGCGGTGGAGATGAAGTTCTCAAAGTCATGCCGTGTGAACTGGAAGACCTGATGATGAGTTCTACTGCTGAACTATCCAGCTGCTGTGTCCTTGTCGCCACGTGTCCTGAACTAGTGTTTTCCTGTAGCATTGTTGTCAGGCGTGTTCTCGAGGCTGTACTTGACCACAACAATTTCCTGGCTGTGCCTTCGATTACGAAGGGTGTGGTTCTTGTAAAGCTTCCCAACAAATCTGATGCGGCCTGTCTTCATCATCATGTTTATGAGTGGAAAGACCACTCTGTTAGGTTCTCCAAGGTTGACAAGATGGTGATGGTGCGTGTAGACATCTCACACGAAGTCCATGGCCTAGTCAGTTATGCGGGGTTCATCCCGTAGGTCGGTGGCAAGAAATAGTCTGCAGAGTTTAGTTAGTGCAACTTTGCTTGTCTGTAGTAAGTACTATTGTTCAGTACTTGATTTGTGTTTGTGAACCCTGTATTGTTTATTAGTACTGCCGCTTTTGGTGTGTGGTCAGTCCTGAGAACGGTCTATGTTAATGTCTGTCCACTCAATTCAGTCTGTATATTTTGAAGTATCCAGATCATATTTTTTGTGAGGACGGTTTATCAATTATGGTTACACTCCAATATCTGTATGCATTGCAGGGTTTATCGCACCCACCAGGATTTCCAGTCCCATGGATGTTCGGTCCATACGATTTGTCACGACCTTTGGACTGTCCTGCTTGTGGGAGTAGGCAGGGCCCCTGCATGCCACGCGTAGTTGGACGATCAATCTTCTGTTTAGTACTTCAACATAGTGATTTCCTGGTAAGGATTCACTCGTGTCACATCAAGTAAATCTTATTGATTTACTGTCTAAATCTTATTGATTTAATGTCATGTTTTCTTTCTTTTCCTGCAATTTTACGATGCAGGTTTTGCCATGTGACATTCATCACAGAATAAACCGTTTGGTTTGCTCTACGATGGCTATTTTTGCAGGTTTCACTTCTTATGTCGTGTCAGTAACGAAGGCACTGTCCATCACTTATATTACTGGAAAAAATTGGATCAGTCTGTTGTCTGAGTACAAGCTGAATCCCTATGATGAACTGCAGTTTGGTTTAACAAAAACGCCACAATTAGTCCTTCTCGCGTTTAAAAGAAATGAAGAAAAAAACTGGATCACGGTCACGGATCCTAGTCAAGTTAGAAAGCTGATCATAGCAGACCAGACACGATCGCCGCTGTCTCGCACAGATCGAGCACCGGCAGTTGCTCTAGCACTGACAGCGGCAGCAGCTCAGTCTGATCCAGCTGAGGATTGGGCACCGACCGCGTCAGCGGATCAGTCTGATCTACCGGAGGATCGGGCATCGACACCGGCACCTGCTCCGACACCGGCACCAGCTCTACAAGGAGCACCATCTCCGGCAGCAGCAGCGGCTTCGGCACCTGCACCAACACTTGCACTTGCATCTGCTCCGGCCCGTGCAGTTGCACCGGCAACAGACTGGGCTGCAGTTCGCACTTCATATACCAAAGTCCTTACAAAAACCGACATGTCCACCTTCTTGGTAAGCATTGGCCGCCCAAGTGCTTCGTTCTTTTTTCTTTCCATGTTGTTTCACATGATTCACTGTGTTGATCTAACTGTTTGGGTATGTCTTCTTGTTTGCAAACAGAGAATTCCTAGAGCAACGAGGGAGTCGTTCAACAATCCGGGCGACCGCGGCCAAGTTTCTCTTACCATGCGCAGCCTTGGTGTGAATGAACCTGCTCAATATACCGTAAGTACAAAGGATGGTCGCATGATGATTGATGCTAAAGGATGGTCAAGGTTCAAATCTAAATCATATCTTGCGGTAGGGGATGATGTCAAAATCGAACTTTCTCGGCAAGGAGAGCTGGTCCAAATCAACTTTGAAATTAGCAGCACGCAACTGCCGAACTGATCTATCCTCCGAGAGATTTTGATGTAATAATCTGGCATGGTGAAACAAGTGTCCTGTGTGTATAAGTAGTACGACAGTATTATTTATCACATGGTATATCGTTGATAGAATTGCAACTCTGATTGCTGGTTAGGAACTGTCGTTCGATTTCATTCCAACAGCTGCCGTGCTTTATTCAATTTTGTGTATTCGCCTTGCGACAGCATCTAAAACCAGCGCCGTACCGATCGCTTGCAATATGAAAAGCGCTGAGGTAGAACACATGGGCCCCCAAACATGCAGGGTCGGCCTGCGGCCCAAAGTCCAGAACCGTGAGCCTATCTGAGTATTATATTCTCAGCTGAACCCCCATAAAAAAAGCTGAACCCCCATAATGCCCGTGCGTTGCAGAGGGAGTATATTTCTCGGCAAGGTGAGCCTGTGATATAAAAGATTTGTATATTTCTTTACAGAGGGAGTATCTCTCTGTCAAAAATATATTTATGTGTAACTAGTTACTCCTGTCTTTCTACTTCCTTTCGCTGATATGTGGGGCAACCGGCAACGGGGTCCACGTGCCATATGCACAAATTAGAGTGCACAACTTCACGGTAGACACACCCCGGTCGTAGCGCCGCAGTAATGCCCAATGAGCCGTCAAATCACAACCCCCCTTTCCAGCTTTAGCAGTAAGCTGGACGGACGAAGCGGCAATATTTCACTGGGCCTGAATCCCCTTCTCCCTCGTCTGCTTGTTCAGAGAAAACCCCCTCTCGGCGATTGCATAGGGTTTTCTCATGGAGAACCAGGTACGAATTCTTCATCCATCCCCGATAAACCCAAGTCCCTTGGTCGCAGGTAATCCTAGGATGGCAGCCGCCGCCGTTGATGCATTTTTCTTCCTACTGAATCTAGTGTGTTTCATTTGCAGTGCCCAAAGTGCGAGTACCCTACAGGTTTCTGCGCCCTCGGCGAGACGCCACACTTGTTCCTTCTCATCCTAACACAGCATTTTGAAACGCGCACAGTATGTTCCTAGAATCCTCTTTTCTATCCGGGAGGGTGGGGTTTTTTTGAACATGCTGTGTTCTCATATTATTTTTCCTGCAGTGTATTATTTGCTCTGCCAGAACACATGTACTCAAGATGCTCGGCCTTGCCATAACTGAATACACTAGTTTAATGGTCACAGTGAAGACAAGCCATGGATATAAGTTCCGAGTTGGGTTCATGAACCAAGAAGATCGCTGCTTTTTTATGGCCGAACTTGGATAAACTTTCTCAAGTGTTACGGACTGAAAGTTGGCGCACGAATGTTGATGGAAATAGCAGAACCTGGTCTCATCTTCACTGCGATCTTCCACCCCGACGTCGTTCCAATTGTTCATCCATGTTAGTTTTGTATCTGGTTCTTGCTTGTTGCCTCGATTACTTCTTAATCCACCTATTCTGTCTAACTAATCACAATTTAACTTTAGAAGTAGCAACGAATCTCTCACGAAGATGCTACTTCTAACTAATATTTTCTTATAATTGGTGGCACGTGTAGGTTTTTTCAGAGTTAAGCAGTCTGCTCGTTTGTTACTCTGTAATAACTCGGCTGTTACTAATGGCACTGAAGTTGACTGGATCGACATCCACAAGTTCCTACACTTTATTGATCGTCTTGAGGTCCTTGTGGGGCGTTTCAATGGTGGAAGGCCACGTGGGATATGTGTGCCACTGCTGCACTCGTTGAACAGGTCCAACTGTGTCGAGAAACTTATGGTACGAGCTGTTTTCTGTTATATATGTTGTTCATAAACTATTGCTTATACACAGTTTTACAGCTGTGATCTTCTTGAAACAGGAACTGTCGAGTTCTATTGTTCCTATACAGATGCCTGACCATGGTCGGGTCAGACTTGCGCTTGGTCACAACATGATGTATATGTCGACCTACTCAATTCCCCTTGGAGGTGAAAAGATATTTATTCATGGGTGGTCTCAAATAATGAAGGCCCGTCCATCTTGGAGAATAGGACAGAAGATTATGTTCATGCTTTTCCATGGCTCTAAAGCGAATATCCTATTTATTGACCACGTTGCGAGATGAAGCCGCTTTCAGAAGGTTGTGGATGCGCGGGGTGGCGCCTGGGCCTTGTCCTGGGGCTTGGCAGCCTCACCCTTGGTTAACTGTAGGCAAAGTAGCACTGTTCGAGGCGTGCTTTGTACGGTTGAACCTGTATAAGTACTCATACTGCTTTCAGCTTTGGTTGTTAAGTGCCCCTGCTGGTTTCAGTTAAGGTTGTTAAGTACTCCTGCTGCTTTTACAGTCTGTCGTGTTTCTTCAGTCCTATCTTCATCCAGCCGCCAAAACCAAACCAGCGCCAGCGGGGCCGCCTGCTTCCGCCTCCCATGGCTGGCTGCGCCTCAGCACACGCATCGCCGCCCCACCGTCTCCTAAATTATTAACGCCGACGTCCTCCGCGCGCTTTGGTGCACTCGCCGCGGCGCCTCCCTCTCGCGTTGTCAACATGGTCAACAAACAACAGGAATCGGCAGAAGTACGTGGAGAGGATGACAGTAGGGGCCCACCACGTCAGCGTATGGAAAAATAAAATGCTTCCTCCTAGTGTTTTCCTGACATCTGGGCCCCATGACATTGTGAGCGTATATAGTCAATAGACAAGAGAACATCACAAGATCGGCTGACACCTGGGACGTAGCTACTCGAGCAGTATTTTTTTTGTTTGGTATTGTTGAGATGGAGCAGGGTTTGAACTGGGTGTGGCCCGTCTAGCCCAGGCTTATATTTTTTGTTCACCATGTGACGAGCCCAGCTATTTTTTCTTTGTGAAAATGAGCCCAGTTTATTTTTTCTGAAGAATACCCAATCCAGACTTATTTTTCTATGCCCTGATGGGCTGCAACTCTTTCAAGACGCCTGCAAATCTTGAAAGTAATATGAAATGGGTTGTAAATATAAAAACATATGACAAATTGGCAATTACTTTATTATTTCTGAATTTTATCACATTTTTAGATTCCTATTTCATTGGGCATTAACCTAATTTAAATATATCTTCAAAGTACTTTAAATCTGGCTGGACATTTCGGTATTAGAAATAGTTTGGAACCCACAGAAATATGCGAAATTAGCCCTGGCCAACCAAAAAAATGACTGCAATAAATTGCATAAGAAGTTTCCATGAGCTATATATAAATTATTATATATAGCCCTGGTGCGCTCGGCGCGGCATGGTCAACGTGGTCAAGGAATGACTTCCATTGGACGTGGACTGTACGTGGAGAGGCTGACAGCTGGGTCCACGGCTGCAGCAAGGAAGTGCCTCCTTATTACGTGCAAAATAATTATTCCTCCACCTGACAGCAGGGACCCACCGGACGGGCCACCAGTATTTTGCGAAAAAAATCGTTTCCCCGTGACTGCTGGGACCCACCGGACGGGCCACCGTATTTCGCAAAAAAACGTTCCCCCGCTGTTAGCTCGGACCCACCGGAAGTGCCTCCTTATTACGCATAAAAAAATGAATACTCCCCCGGCTAGCTGGGACCCACCTTGGTGGGAGGCTGACTTGTGGGCCTACTAAGTTGACGGGTACGAAGGGCTTTGTCAATTTAGTCAATATGAACGATTCTAGCTCCATTGACCGTACGATGTCCATCTAACGACCGTAGTGCTTCTTCAACCTCTGGTCTTCTTGCTCCAGCTGCCCAAAGCAGCGACGGTCGTGCCGCATGCTCCTGCCTCCCGTGGCCGGCTGTGCTACCGCGGAGGCCTCACCGCCCCTACTATTCCCACCGCTGGCCAGGCCCTGCGGCGACGGCAGCCTCACACCGCAGCCGAACCAGTGAACCCTCGTACTCCTCTCCGCGCGCGCGGGGGCTTCCACTGCCGCGTCTTCCTCGGCTCCCCGTCGTCCCCTTCCTAGGCCTCGTCGTCGTCCACTGCCCTTGTGCTCTCGGCGTGGCATGGTTAACGTGGTCAAGTAATGACTTCCATCGGACATGGACTGTACGTGGAGAGGCTGACAGCTGGGTCCACGGTGGCAGCAAGGAAGTGCCTCCTTATTACGTGGAAAATAATGATTCCTCCACCTGACAGCAGGGACCCACCGGACGGGCCACCGTATTTCACGAAAAAAATGTTTCCCCCTGACTGCTGGGACCCACCAGCTACACCTTCCCACACAAGGAAGTGCATCCGCGCAAAAAAACGATTCGCCCCCCTGACTGCTGGGACCCACCAGCTACATCTTCGCACGCAACGAAGTGCGTTCGGGCAAAAAAAAAACCAAAACGATTCGCCCCCCTGACCACTGGGACCCACCAGCCCCCCGACTGCTCGAACCCACCAGCTACATCTTCGCACTCAAGGAAGTGCGTCTGGGCAAAAAAAAAACGATTCGCCCCCTGACTGCTAGGACCCACCAGCTACATCTTCGCAGGCAAGGAAGTGCCTGACAGTTGGGACCCACCAGGTCGAAGCGTACGTAGCGTTAACATTCTGGTCGCGAACGTGTACGTACATACTGGTCGATGTAGAGGCGCGCACGTGTCGTAGTAGAGGCGCGCACGTGTCGTAGTAGAGGCGCGCACGTGTCGTAGTAGAGGCGTGCACGTAGCATGTACATGTACGTACGACAGCCAGGGTGCAAGAAAGAAAATATGGCCACGTACGTGTACATACGGGCAGGGTCTCGAACGCCTACTCGCACATACGTACGGCGAGGGCTCATGTACATGGCTGGGTCGGAACGGAGATACAACATCGTCGTCGTGTTCATGGGTCGGAACAGAATGTGTGGTCGTGTTCATCGGGAGGGCTTGGACGGAAGAGGCAATGGAAACGAGGCCTGGCGTACCGCACAACGGAGGAAACGGACCTCCTACGGTCGGAACGGGGGTCATGTTGATAGGGAGGGGTGTGGCATACCGCAAAACGGAGGAAACGGACCTCCTATGGTCGAAACGGGGGTCCTGTTGATCGGGAGGGGTGTGGCGTACCACAAAATGGAGGAAACGGACCTCCTACGGTCGAAACAGGGGTCCTGTTGATCGGGAGGGGTGTGGCATACCGCAAAACGGAGGAAACGGACTTGTGTTGGAGCGCTATGGTCGAAACGGGGGTCCTGTTCATCGGGAGGGGTGTGGCGTACCGCAAAACGGGACTCCACGGGATACTGTTCATCTCCACCGTCGACCCCCTCCAGCCTCCACGAGCTACTGTTCATCCACCGTCGACCTCCTCCAGCCTCCGCGGGCTCCTGTTCATCCAGCCTCCACCGTGCGCTACTCCACCCGCTACTGTTCAACCACTCCTCCATCGTCTACTATTCATCTAGCCCTCCACACCATGGGGTCCTATTCAACCACCCCTCCACGGGCACCCCTCCACCGTCTACTGTTCATCCTGCCCTCCACACCACGGGGTCCTGTTCACCCACCCCTCCACGGGCACCCCTCCACCGTCTACTGTTCATCCAGCCCTCCACCACACCATGGGGTCCTGTTCATCCAGAGGCAATGCCACCGCTCACTATTCATCCACCCCCCCGCAACGCTCACTGTTCATCCCATCGATCGGCTTCAGTTAGCAGCAGTAGCCAAGGAATCGCTCGATCGGGTTCAGTTAACAGCCATCGATCGATCGCTCGGGTTCAGTAATGCGTAGCCTGCAGTACAATCGCTCGGGTTCAGTTAGAGCCCAACGCCTCGCTCGAGTTCAGTTAGAGCCAGTTCCTCGCACACACGCTCGTACGTGTAAGATAGAAACGCGCATCGCTTGGCCCCGACCTCCCACCATAATCGGGAACTCCCCGAAATTTTCCTCCCCCTCGCTTCTACCACGGTTTTTTCCGTCATGGACGGCCCAAAAAATGTCATGCAGCTGCGTCTCCGGCCCGCCCAAGATGAAAATCCCATTTTCTATCATGATTTTTTGTCATAGAAGTAGGAGCCCACCACATCTATGATGATACCGGGTTTTGTGCCAATTATCGTCATAGAAGTGTCATATGTATGATAGAAAAAAATTTCATTCGGCCCAAAATGTCACGGATGTGTCTTTTTTTTGTAGTGGAGGCCTGAGGCATACTGGAGGATTCAGATCTTTTGGACTGCACACGCACCGCAGCTAGTTCGGAAGCTCAAGAACACTCAGATATACATCAAAGTAGGACTAGGGTATTACGCATCCTTGCGGCCCGAACCTGGGTAAATGATCTTTGTGCTGGCTACTAGACCCACTCTTTGCACAACCCCGTGCCCACAAACCGTAGAAGGGATCCCAGTGATTCCACATGTGTCGTTTCCACCAACATCTTTGGTGCTCCAAGTAGGGGGCGCAGTTGTGAAAATCCGGTCTAGCAGTTAGTTTAGCAGTTCTTCATCATCATGGCTCCCAAGAAGAAGACGATCACGACGATCGGTTCATCGGGAGCCGAACGACCCGTACTAGTGTGGGCGAGTGGTGGGGCGGTCGCGGACAGAAGCCGAGGCGCGGCCCATGAACACCCACATCGCTCTGGCAGTCAAAGCCTGGAGAGCGGCATCGTTCATGCGCGAGACGATGGGCCGCACGCCACCAAATCCAAAGATGGAGCTGGGGCCCCCGCAGGCGGCACGGGGCCCTCCAAGGGCAGCGTCATGCCACCCATAGGCGGCACAACAACGTCCAAGACGCCTACGTCGGCACCCACGATGCGCTCTTCCCAGGTTATGCGCGATGAGCAGCGTCAGCACGCTGGTGACCCCGGGCGCCACCGTGGGAAGAGTCTTGTGCCTCATTCGCGGGACGTAGAAGGCCAACATGCACGCCGAGGCGCTGGCGAAAATGGTGCACAGCCGCAAGGCCGTGATAGAGTTCCTTCTAATGTGGTTAGAAGTCGGAGCGCATCACGGTCCACGCAGCTCTCGCCATCACCCATGCTAGCAGAGGCTTTGGCGCGCCGCAGTTGCTCCTCGACTTTCCTCCGGCTGCGGAAAAGCTCGACGAGTGGAGAGCCCCATCCGGAGCCTCGTCGGTGTTGCCAACAAAGATGAGCCGCGACCAGCGGGGCCCTCAGGCCGGCGTTCCGTCGAGCCACCGCACGCCCATGGTGAAAGGACCAGAGCTGTTGCGGCCATGGTGCACTCTCCTCCCACACGCCAGCCACCGCGGGTGTCGGTCTGTCGTGATGACGCTTGTGATAACATTTCCATACCGTCGTCCGACCCAGGAACCCACCGCGATCAACGCCATGTTCTTCAGGAGAGAGCCCATGAAGACGCTCGAACCACCATCGAGTGCCGCGCGTGAAGCATGCCACCAGTCAGATAGGCGGGCGGGTCCCACTATGGACCACCCAACACCGGGAGGTTCTATCGGCCTACCCTATGAGGTGGGTTGCCCAGCCTTTACCCGTGAGCTGTGGCAGTTCCAGTGGCCCTCCCACCGCACGTTCAAGCCCGACGTTGGCGAGAAGTAAAGCTGCAAGACCCACCCGTCGGGTTCCTCAGCATCTACACCATCGCGATGCAAGCTGCTGGAGCTCGCGACGACAAGGTGCTTGCCAATTACTTCCCGTTGGCACTTAAACCTAATGTCATGTCATGGTTGATGCACTTGCCGGCCGATTCCATTTCTTCTTGGTCGGATTTGTGTCATGAGTTCGTTGGCGCCTTCATTGGAGGCCACCAAGCTCATGGCCAGGCAAGCGATTTGCATATCATCCCCCAGAAGGAAGGTGAAAACCTGCGCAAGTACATAGAGAGGTTCAGCCGGGTGCAGTACAACATCCCAGATGTTCATCCTGCCGCCGTGATTAGCGCATTCCATCAGAATGTGCGCAACCGCAAGATGCGCGAAGAGCTGGCGATGAACAAGGTCAAAGATGTGGCCGAACTTTATGTTCTGGCCGATAGGTGCGCTCGAGCTGAAGAGGGGAGAAGTACCCTGGCGAGGACGCCGGTGCGGAAACCGATTGCACAGATGAAGACACAGCCGCCCCGACGAAGAACGGCCGGCACCGCAACAGGAAGCGCAAGGGCAAGACCGTGCTTGCCGTCAAGGGATCCGAGGACACCGGCGCTGCCAAGAAGGCCAAGGCAAACGACCCCGGCAAGAAAAACTCCAGGTGCGCCTCTTTCCGGGCCTTGGCGGCTGCCGACAAGCCAGGAGGCTCCGACAAGCAGCACTGCAAGATCCACTGCACCAAGGGGCACGACCTCCAGAATTGCCGACAAGTTGAGCTGCTTGCTGAGAAGCAAAAAGCTGAGTATGAGAGGCGGGACAAGGAGAAGGGTCAGGATGGTGGCGAAGGATCCGGCAAGAAGTGTGGCGACCAAGGAGGTCGCTGCGGCAAGGATAACCAATAAGAGAGGCCCGCCCGGGGCCGCGACAAGAAGCAGGAAGACGACGGTCATGACGAGGGTGACGAGTCCAGCGAGCATGAGTTCCAGAAAGCTACGAAGGCCATGTGCAACGATGGTGGCGCCTCGCTCAAGCAGAGGGCACGTGAGATCACAGCAGCAGAACCATCATTCGATGCTCGGAAGCCACTGATGTGGTCCAGCACGCCTATCATTTTCGACGCTGAGGACCACCCTGATCGCACAACTGCGGTCGGGTGTTTGCTATTGTTGGTCTCGCCAACAATATGCAACCTCAAGGTGACAAAAATACTAGTTGACGACGGGGCAGGTCTGAACTTGATCTTGCCTATTGTGATCAAAAGGCTGCAGATTCCTGATGGATACCTCGAAGAGACGGGAGTCAACCCCGGAAGGAGTCATCCGAAGGGTAAGGTCACGCTGCCCATAACATTTGGAGGTAAGTTAAACTACAGGACCGAGAGGATTGTTTTCGATGTAGCCGAGATCCCCTTGCCCTACAATGGGATCCTCGGCCGCCCAGCACTAGCCAAGTTCATGGCGGCCTCACATTACGCCTACAACACGCTGAAGATACCTGGGCCGATGACTATCATCACCGTCCCCTCTGACAAGAAGGATGCGCTGATCTGCGCTGACCAACTCTACTGGGAGGCAGTTGCAGCGACTACCGCCAAGGCACTTGCTCCTGCCGCCGAAGCCCCGGGAGGGAAGAAGACCGGCAAGACCTCTCGCACTCACTCCGGCAAGCGCACCTCTTCGGAGTGCTGTGCTCCCATTGAGGACGTGCCAGATGGCTCCACCGGCAAGAGCAAGAAATCCAGAGCTGCACCACCAGAGACCAAGAAGGTGTCCGTCGAGGAGGATGGCACGGGACGGGCCTTCACCATAAGCTCCTCCCTTGACAGCAAATAGGAAGGCACGATCGTCACCTTCCTGCAGGCAAATGTCGATGTGTTTGCATGGCGAGCATCCAACATCCCCGGTGTTCCTAGGGAGGTGATTGAGCACCATCTTGCTGTCTGTCCTCATGCGCGACCCATCAAGTAGAAGGTCAGGAATCAAGCTTTGGAATGGCAGGTGTTCATCACGGAGGAGATCGGGAAGTTAGAAGCGACAGGCTTGGTGAGGGGAGTACTTCATCCGACATGGTTGGCCAATTCGGTGGTGGTGCGCAAGGCAAATGGGAAGTGGAGGCTGTGTATTGATTACACAGATATCAATAAGGCTTGTCCGAAGGACCCTTTTCCATTGTCGTGCATTGACCAGATTGTTGACTCCACGGCCGGGTGCGACTTGTTATCGTTCCGTGATGCCTACTGAGGGTACCACCACATCTTCTTGACGAGAGAAGATGAAGAGAAGACATCATTCATCACCCCATGTGGTACGTATTGTTTCTTACGAATGCCTTTCGGGTTGAAGAGTGCTAGCTGAACGTTTGCAAGAGCAGTCCAAATTGGTTTTGAGCCCCAGCTACATAGAAACGTGGAAGCTTATATGGATCACATGGTGGTCAAAACCAAGGACACAACAACACTCGTACAAGATTTGGAAGAGACGTTTGCAAATTTGGCAAGATCAACCTCAAGTTGAATCCTGAGAAGTGTGTCTTCGGCGTTCCGTCTTGCAAACTTCTCAGGTTCTTTGTGTTACAGCGTGGGATCGAGGCGAATCCAGACAAGATCAAGGCCATTAAGTAGATCGAGGCTCCTAGGCGGATCAAGGATGTACGTCGGCTCGCTGGCGCGTTGCTTCCATGAGCAGATTCATCTCCAAGTCCGCTGAACATGCTCTTCCCTTTTTCAAAATCTTGAAAAAGGCGGGACCAATGGAATGGACCCCAGAGGCCGAGGCGGCCCTACAGGATTTGAAGAAGTACCTCTCCTCTATGCCAATACTGGTTGCGCCTAAACCACAAGAACCGTTGCTGCTATATCTAGTGGCAACGAACCAAGTGGTCAGCGCCACGCTAGTGGCACAGAGGGAGGTCGACGAAGAGGCAATGGCAATAGTAGGTGTCAGTGTCAACACCGAAGGATCTCGGGTAGGGGGTCCCGAACTGTGCGTCTAAGGCGGATGGTAACAGGAGGCGGGGGACACGATGTTTACCTAGGTTCGGGCCCTCTCGATGGAGGTAATACCCTATGTCCTGCTGGATTGATCTTGATGATATGAGTATTACAAGAGTTGATCTACCACGAGATCGTAGAGGCTAAACCCTAGAAGCTAGCCTATGGTATGATTGTTTTCTTTTTTTCTCTATCGACTAGCCTAGCCCTAGTTTATATAATGCACCAGAGGCCTAGGATAACAAGAGTCCTAGCCAAATATGCCGGTGGGGGAGGAGTCCTTGTCTTGACCACCAAGTCTTGTGGAATCTTCCTTGTAGGCGGCAGCTGTCCGAACTGGCCTTTGAGTATACGGCCATGGGGGTCCTCGGCCCAATCTAACTGACCGGGAGACGGCATGGTGAGTACCCCTAGTCCATGACACCGTCAATAGCCCCCTGAATTGGTCTTCTAGTTGGGGACGATCCTCGATTCTTCTAAACTATTCTTCATCTTTGGTCGTCGGTCTTGAAAACTGGTTCAACAAATCTTCTTCGATCTTGAGGATCACCAACGTGCATCCAAAGAGTTTATACGTCGGGTATCCGAGGAGCCCCTTTAAGTTTTCGGCCTTTATCAATGCCTTGTTTATTTTTATGCCACGCATCGGGTTTGAAGTTGTTCCCGGGCGGCAGCGCCCTCTTGCGTCTAAGCTCCAATGCCAGACTGCATTCGAGGTATGTTTTTCAGACGAGTACCAACGTCGGACCGCTTCCGAGCTCCAACGTCGGAATGTATTCGAGCTACAACACCGGACTATGTCCAAGCTCCAACGCCGGACTGTATCTGAGCTCCAACGCCGGACTATATCCGAGGTGTCATAAATCAACTTGGTTCAAAAAGGTTGAAGGAGTTTAGCCGAGCTTAATGCCGGATATGCCCTCTATGGAGCCAGCCACTAGTGCCCGAGCTTTATGCCGGACTGCTTTCGAGGTGGTGCACCACCCTGACTGTGGGCCGATTTTTGTCAATATTTTTCATTAGTGCAATTTATTCTCTGCTGAGATATATAGCTAGTAGCCCTCAAGGTGTGTATCAGTCTAAAACCCGAGATGCACCTGAAGGATGACATAAGACCGCTGATCCCAGTAGCCGCTGAGACTCAGGTTGATTTGCAAAATCGGCCTGAGGATCAACTCATAGCTCAGCAGAGTACTTCGGGACACAAAAAGTGGTGTGCAGAATCCTCGAGACTCAGGTTGGGTGCGGCTGACCAACCTGAGGATCATAATCTCCTCGAAAACTATATTGCACTTAAATTTTCTGCACTGGATTGCCAATGCAGTAGCCCCCGAGACACTAGTTGGTTGGCAACACCAGATCAGGGGATCGATACGCCCCTTTAATATTAGTAAATGATAAGCCTGAAGCCCAGTAGCCCCCGAGCCTTAATGCGGGCAAGGGTGGCCGAATTAAGGATCGATATCCAGAGTAAACTCACAAATTATGTGTAATGATTCTATGTATCCAAGTACTTTACATCATTAATGTTCGGATCCGTATTGTACAAAACTTTGTTGACCGACCATCGGCTTCCACCTCCTCGGCCAGTAGCCGAGGAGTGTTTTTCCTACTTTATAAAGCCTTTATGAGGGCAAAGATTTACGACAAACAAGGCAATCTGGCCATATGGTTTTATAAAGAAAGGTACGCAGAGAGATATGTTATATCACTATTTAACATAATAAATGTCTTCCAAAGAAAATAATCCCGCTATCGGTTCCTTTCTTTGGGTTGTCATGCTAAGCATGATCATGAAACCTCAGCTCTAATGTAAGAGCAAAATATTGAAGGTTTAGTTTGGGAGGCTTGTTATTAGCCCCTGGTAGTGTTCGGCGACAGTCGAGGTCAAGCCGTAAACACTTCGGCCAATGTTATGAATGGCCAGTCATTTAACACAGCCATCAAATCGCTGACCAGTTTACGCTTATTGTGACAGTCAGTTTTCGGCTATCTCCACTGAGGTGCTTAACCAGGTGAGCTGGAAGCACAATCGCAGTGGTTCTCCCTTTGCACACCTAGCCGAACAAAGCGGAACGTAGGAGGCAAGCGCAGGAGCCGAGCAACCCAACTATTGACCGAAGACACAATTCGAAACTAATGCATATTTAGCAATATACGAGAATGTTTTTGCCGAATCTCTAAAGGTGTCCGGCGTTGCACTGCGAGACTTGTGCCGAAAACACACAAAAAGTTTGAAAGTGCCATAAGCTTGGAAAACCAAAAAAACATCAGAAAAAACTTGACGTCCGAACAAGATCAAGTGTTCGGTGCCAATCCGAAAATTGGAAGAAAAAAATAATTGTGCTTCTGTCGTGCTTTAACATGACACATCCGATCTCAAGACTTCACGCGGGTCAGCCTACGGCATCAAGCTCCTTATCCCAAAGGCGGAGTACTTCTCTGAGGTCAGTTTAGCAAACTAAACTCAAGCGGCTTTTAAAGAGAAGACAGGCTATCCGGCTATTGACCATAAACTCGAGTCGAAAAAGGAGCGGTAGAAAAAGACTTTGCAACGACCAAGAAGAAAACACATTTACTATAAAATAGCTCATATAAATTTTAAGAGCCCCCAAGTGACTTGGGTAAAAGAATTTTATGTATAATGATTGTATGTACCAAAGTACTTATATCATATTCGTGTTCACCCGAAATTTATACATGTCTTAACCGACCGTCGGCTTCTCCCTCTTCGGTCAAGGGCCAAAGAGTGTTATGTACTCCACCTGTCGAGAATATCGACGGTGTTTCCGATAACCAGGCAATCAGGCCATAAGGCTGTAACAGACAAAGCGCGCTCAGGGAACTTATGCTATATTACTGACGAAGTGTAAGAAGCATCTTCAAAGAAAATAGTACCCCCACCGATACCTTTCATCGGTGCTCATTGTTACTATGAGACTTGTGCAATAGATTTTTCGTACTCATGAGTTCCGTTGTGTGCCGACCATACTTGAAAACAATAGGAGCGCTAGCTTTCGGCTTCACCCAGTCTGAGGTCCGGCTCGGATGACCCGATCGTGACAATCGCAGAGGTGCTCCCTTTACTCCCTAGCCGAACAATTGGGAACATAGGGGTAAACACAGGAGCGAGGCAACCCAGCTTGCAAATCTCTTAAGTCAATAGGGTGCATATTGTGGCGTAATACATGAAAAAGGAACGAAGCCGTACAAGTAGAATCATATGCAAGAGGACAGGCTTCATGAAGGAAGCCCCCAAGTGAACTGGGTATTTGAATTTGTGTGTCACAAACAAAGTTTTGACAAGGAGATTTTCTACAAGCAACTTTTTTCCAAAAAGGTATAATGCTTGGTCGAACCGAAGACAAGTTAAAAAATTTAAAACTTCGAGCATGAAGGCAACTTAGCTGGGTAATGTGTTCGGTATTGATGATGCAGCCCGAGCTTGATGCGGGATAAGGTTCCATCCCCCAAGCTGGTCCGGAGGTGGCGGAGCAAAGAGCTCGGCACTCCAAAGTGGTGACATAGCACGGTCAATGCAGGCAGGCAGAGTGATGCCGAAGTCCCCGGCATGGGGTAATGAAGTGCTGACGAAGCCCACCGTCCAGCCGAGGTGACGTGGTATGTCAGTATGCCGAGTTGACGATACAGCCCAACCCGGATCATTTTCCTGTGCACAAAAAATAGTGCAAACCGGAGATAATAATAATAATGATAAAAAATGTTGCATAATAAATAATTTATGCAAAGTGAGTAATAAAAGAAATATGGCCTGGCGCCGAAGTCAATGTCGATGCAGGGCGTCGGCGTGATGCAGTAAAGGTGTGGCAAAGCCTGAATTCATAGGTCGGTCTGAGTTCCGGATGCGGCGTTCGCCGGACTATGTACGGAAACTGACCGAACCACCACACGACTGTCGCTAGTGCAGCCATCATTCGATAGACCTGTGTACAGATGATGGAACAAACCAGAGTAATAATTTCTTCAGAAAAATAAACCCCAACAAGCAAAAATTACTAGGACTAATAGCACATGGTTTATTTGTTGTAGCAATCCGAAGAAAGGTGACTCCCAAAATTGGGACTCGATCCGCACACCCATTGCCTTATGGGCGATAAGGTGACGGCATGGCGATGCTGGCGAAGCTTGGCTTGCAGAGGCAACGCCCTCGGTCCAGCTAACGTGACGAAGCTGGTCGGCTAGTGACGCTGAAGTCTCCAGAGTAGGTTGATGAAGAGATGGCGAAGCCCCCGGTCTAGCCGAGATGTTGAAGCCTCGATGTCAGCCGATGAGTCAAAGTAGGTCGGCGTGATGGACATCAGCTTGAAGAAGCAACAGTGCGGCCCTGCCGATGCCGGTCGTGACGTGGTCAATGTCGGCTTGATGAAGTGACCGTGCGGCGATGCCGGTGTGCCCGCTCCGTGTAATCCATGGGGCGGCGATGTTGGTGATGATTTATCCTTCACGATGTCGAACTCATGTTCGGCTTGCCGATTTGATGATCCGAAGAAGTCGAGCTCGGATCAACAAAGCGACGACGTGTCTAGCGCAGGTCGGCAGCCTTGGAGCAATATTGTCGGACTGATTTGACACCAGCATGATGATGAAGATGACCTCAGGGGAGGCTCAAAATTTTACGGGCACGTGTTTAAAAATGACGCACCATACCCTAGAAGAGAATTCCTCTAAAAAGGTTGTCCAATATCACGTTCATAAAGAAACATGAATTCGGGTCAGATCCGTATTCGCGCAGAAAACATGTCCAAAAATTGGTCCACTCATCGGAAGGTTCCCGGAGTTTGAACCGTCGAATCGAGCTGAAATTTGGAGGGGTGATAGATATGAGAATTCCGCAGTATATGAACGGTTGGATCTTCCAAAGGACCTCCGAGCTGGGCTCTGGAGACCATGCCCTAAACTCGTCCAGATTCCCGTCCAGATTTGACAGGGCTCCGGTATATCATAGTTTGTCGGAGATTCCTCGATCGGAACTCGAGGAAATTTTCCAAGGTTGTTGTAGACTCGACTCCACACAATACCACGTAAGCGATCGTTAAAACGACACTCGAGGAGGTGGTGGCGGCGGATACGCGTTCGCTGTCCGGAAAAACAGCACGATCGCCCGAGGGCAATGTTGACGTTGAGCCCCGGGCTCCATGGACGATTCCTCCATGATCTTGATAGAGATCGGAGTTGGTGTTGATGAAGGACCTCGTCCGAACATGACGATCGGAGGCAGGGCACAGTCCTCGGTCAAGCCAAGGTGACCAGTCGAGCCGGTGACGAAGATGTCGACGTCGCAGTTAATCTGCAGACGAGCCATCAATCCGTTTGCCGATCACATAGTGGAACTCTCAATGAAAGTACCAATGTCGGTGTCAAAACCGGAGGATCTCGGGTAGGGGGTCCCAAACTGTGCGTCTAAGGCGGATGGTAACAGGAGGAGGGGGACACGATGTTTACCCAGGTTCGGGCCCTCTCGATGCAGGTAATACCCTATGTCCTGCTTGATTGATCTTGATGATATGAGTATTACAAGAGTTGATCTACCACGAGATCGTAGAGGCTAAACCCTAGAAGCTAGCCTATGGTATGATTGTTTTCTTTTCTTCTCTATCGACTAGCCTAGCCCTGGTTTATATAATGCACCAGAGGCCTAGGATAACAAGAGTCCTAGCCAAATACGCCGGTGGGGGAGGAGTCCTTGTCTTGACCACCAAGTCTTGTGGAATCTTCCGTGTATGCGGCAGCTGTCCGAACTGGCCCATGAGTATACGGCCATGTGGGTCCTCGGCCCAATCTAACTGGCCGGGAGACGGCGTGGTGAGTACCCCTAGTTCAGGACACCGTCAATAGGGCTAGCGGATGGCAAACTGGAGCTCCCCCCAGCAGGGCCTGGTGCCGGTAAGGCAAGGCCCTCGGCAGAGTCTGGCGCTGGCGAAGCAGAAGCAACACAACCAAATGAAATAGTGCAGAAGAAGAAGATGATGCAGCACCCGGTTTACTTTGTCATCTCCCTCTTGTAGGGGGCTAGGTCAAGGTACTCCGGTGTGCATAAATTGCTCTTCGGCCTCCTTATGGCCTTGAGGAAGCTGCGTCATTACTTCCAAGCACACGAAATCACCGTCGTCACCCGCTTCCCGTTGCAAAGGATATTGCATAGATTGTGGAATGGGCTTTGGAACTGTCAAGCTTTGGTTTGAAGTTTGAAAGCACTTCGATAATTCAGAGTAGAGTCTTAGCGGAGTTCATTGTGGAATGTACCTCAACGCTCGACGAAGAGATTCAAGAGACCACTCTCCCTGGCAAGGAAACAAGTCACGACTGGATTATGTACTTTGACGGGGCTTTCTCGCTGCTAGGCGCCCGTGCTGGTGTGCTGCTCATCGCACCCACTAGGGAGTACCTCAAGTATATAGTCAGATGCACTTCCCCAGGGAGATGTTGATAACCCACAAGTATAGGGGATTGCAACAGTTTTCGAGGGTAGAGTATTCAACCCAAATTTATTGGTTCGACACAAGGGGAGCCAAAGAATATTCTCAAGTATTAGCAGCTGAGTTGTCAATTCAACCACACCTGAAAACTTAATATCTGCAGCAAGGTATTTAGTAGCAAAGTAATATGATAGTAGTGGTACTGGTAGAAGATGTAACAGTAGCAAAAGTAATATTTTTTGGGTTTTACAGTGATTGTAACAATAGCAACGGAAAACCAAATAAGCGAAGAACAATATATGGAAAGCTCGTAGGAAATGGATCAGTGATAGAGAATTATGCCGGATGCGATCGATCATGTAACAGTCATAACCTAGGGTGACACAGAACTAGCTCCAGTTCATCAATGTAATGTAGGCATGCATTCCGAATATAGTCAGACGTGCTTATCGAAAAGAACTTGCATGACATCTTTTCTCCTACCCTCCCGTGGCAGCGGGGTCCTATTGGAAACTAAGGGATATTAAGGCCTCCTTTTAATAGAGTGCCGGACCAAAGCATTAACACATAGTGAATACATGAACTCCTCAAACTACGGTTATCACTGGTAGTCGTCCCGATTATTGTCACTGCGGGGTTAACGGATCATAACGCATAATAGGTGACTATAGACTTGCAAGATAGGATCAAGAACTCTCATATATTGATGAAAGCATAATAGGTTCAGATCTGAAATCATGGCACTCGGGCCCTAGTGACAAGCATTAAGCATAGCAAAGTCATAGCAACATCAATCTCAGAACATAGTGGATACTAGGGACCAAACCCTAACAAAACTAACTCGATTACATGATAAATCCCATCCAACCCATCACCATCCAGCAAGCCTACGATGCAATTACTCACACACGTCAGTGAGCATCATGAAATTGGTGATGGAGGAAGGTTGATGATAACGATGGCGACGGTCCCCCTCTTTGGAGCCCCGAACGGACTCCAAATCAGCCCTCCCCTCGTGGAAAGGGTGTGGGCCCCTTGACATGGATATTTCTTCCAATATTTTTTATATATTCCAAAATAATTCTCCGTTGATTTTCAGGTCATTCCGAGAACTTTTATTTCTGCACAAAAATAACACCATGGTAATTCTGCTGAAAATAGCGTCAGTCTGGGTTAGTTCCATTCAAATCATGCAAGTTAGAGTCCAAAACAAGGGAAAAGGTGTATGGAAAAGTAGATATGACAGAGACGTATCAACTCCCCAAGCTTAAACCTTTGCTTGTCCTCAAGCAATTCAGTTGATAAACTGAAAGTGATAAAGAAAAACTTTTACAAACTCTGTTTGCTTTTGTTGTTGTAAATATGTAAAGCCAGCATTCATGTTTTCAGCAAAGGTTATGAACTAACCATATTCACAATAACCTTTAGGTCTCATGTTTACTCATATCAATGGCATAATCAACTAGCGAGCAATAATAATAAATCTCGGATGACAATACTTTCTCAAAACAATCATAATATGATATAACAGGATGATATCTCGCTAGCCCTTTCTGAGACAGCAAAACATAAATGCAGAGCACCTTTAAAGATCAAGGACTGACTAGACATTGTAATTCATGGTAAAAGAGATCCAGTCAAGTCATACTCAATGTAAACTAACAGTAATGAATGCAAATGACAGCGGTGCTCTCCAACTGGTGCTTTTTAATAAGAGGATGATGACTCAACATAAAAGTAAATAGATAGGCCCTTCGCAGAGAGAAGCAGGGATTTGTAGAGGTGCCAGAGGTCAGTTTTGAAATAGATATGAATAATATTTGGAGCAGTATACTTTCATTGTCAACATAACAACCGAGAGATATAGATATCTTCCATGCTACACACATTATAGGTGGTTCCCAAATAGAATGGTAAAGTTTATACTCCCCTCCACCAACAAGCATCAATCCATGGCTTGCTTGAAACAATGAGTGCCTCCAACTAACAACAATCCTGGGGGAGTTTTGTTTGTAGTTATTTTGATTTGAGTTGCATAAAGCATGGTACTAGGAATCCCGTTGACCAGCCATGTTCTCGTGAGTGAGGAGTGGAGTCCACTCCTCTTGAGAATAACCCTCCTAGCATGGAAGATACAGACAACCCTAGTTGATACATGAGTTATTCGAGCATACAAAACAGAATGTTTATTTGAAGGTAGAGTTTGGCACATACAAATTTACTTGGAACGTCAGGTAGATACCGTATATAGGTAGGCATGGTGGACTCATATGGAATAACTTTGGGGTTTATGGAATTGGATGCACAAGCAGTATTCCCGCTTAGTACACGTGAAGGCTACAAAAAGACTGGGAAGCGACCAACTAGAGAGCGACAACAGTCATGAACATGCATTAAAATTAATCAACACCGAATGCAAGCATGAGTAGGATATAATTCACCATGAACATAAATATCGTAGAGGCTATGTTGATTTTGTTTCAACTACATGCGTGAATATGTGCCAAGTCAAGCCACTCGAATCATTCAAAAGAGGATACCACCCTATCATACCACATCACAACCATTTTAATAGCATGTTGGCACACAAGGTAAACCATTATAAGCTCCTAGCTAATTAAGCATGGCATAAGCAACTATAATCTCTAATTGTCATTGCAAACATGGTTATTCATAATAGGCTGAATCAAAAACGATGAACTAATCATATTTACAAAAACAAGAGAGGTCGAGTTCATACCAGCTTTTCTCATCTCAATAAGTTCATCATATAATCATCATTATTGCCTTTCACTTGCACGACCGAATAGTGTAGATAATAATAATAGTGCACGTGCATTGGACTAAGCTGGAATATGCAAGCATTCAATTCAAGAGAGAAGATGTAGCAACCTGACCTCAAACGGTCAAGTCTTTGTGCTTCAGTGTCATCCCTGGATCGGTAATGCTGACACACACACAATACTCGAGGATTTATAACAGAGTAGCAATCACACACTTATTACATCGACTGTCTCCAAAGAGAACGTATTACAATAAATATGGCTTAAGGCCTTCTATTACAATAACATCGGAAGGCTTGGAAGATAAAGTGAGTCCATCAAGTCCAACGGCATAGCTGAGCTGCACGGCAACGACCTAATGAACCTTACTCCTCATCAGAAAAGTCTGCAACATAATATGTTGCAGCCCGAAACGGGTCAGCACATGGAATATGCTGGCAAAGTAACACAGTAGAGCAAGAACAGAATAAAGCTATCACTACATGCATATTTGGCTGGCGGAAAGCTCTATGGTTACAGTTTTGTGAAAAGCCAATTTTTCCTACAACAAAGGAATAGATTTTAATTTAACTATCATGGTAGTTGAAACATCATTGAGAAGGTTCCTCCAACCAATCCCAATTAAGGTAATTTAACAACCCAACAATATTAATTTAGAGTGATGAGATACTTAAGATACTCCAAGTACTAGATACTCAAGATTGTCCATAACCGGGGACACAGCTAACCATGATTAGTTTGTACACTCTGTAGAGGTTTGCACACTTTTCCCCACAAGACTCGATCGCCTCCATTGGATTTCTCGCACTAGATGATGTTTGATAAACGTATGACCGAGACACAGTTTTTCAGAAACATTAAATCTCTACTCCGGGCAGACCATACCAAACCTACAATCCCACTACCTGTTGATCCACTTCTTCAAGAGCTTCACGTAACTTACTCAACTATGCTAGAGCCCATATTAGCTTGTGGCTGCACACGGAAGTTTCTAGCATGAATAATCTCAGTTCCCTTTGAGCCTGGGTGGTGGTCCATAGGAAGATCACACGGGTACTCCGGGATTTCCAAAAAAATACATGCAACACTAGGTACTCCAGGTGCCTCAATCCACCCAGATGTGTATTTAAGTTGCCACCTTAAGTTAAACCATTAATTAACAATCTCACATCTGTCATGGAATTCACTCTCCAAAACCTCGTCTACGAGCATAGCATAGCAATATAAGCAACTCATAAGAGTAACTCCCAAGGGTTTGAATGTAACATGGTAATAGGTTCTACCTCATCAACTACTTCCCAACCCACATGTTAATGACATCCTAACCATGCAATGTTTGAGGGTGGGAACTAATGCATAAAAACAGGGTGATAAAGGGGTATGATCAAAGTGTTACTTGCCTTGCTGACGATCCACGTAACCTAGAGACTCCAAATAATACGCTTCGCACTCCGGGAATTCTATCGCAAACAAACAATAGCATACATAAGCAATCACGCTAAGAAGCACGGTTAAATCCCAAATAAGAAGATCTAACCAGAAAGTTCAACTTAAGAACTCCGGTTTGCAAAAAGAATCAAATTAAACGGAGCAACGAAACTGAAACGGCGAAAGAAACAAGATCCATTTACTAATCTTGACCTAGGTCAAATTTTACAGTAGCAAAAACTTGTTCAGGTTGATTAAGCGGAAAGAGGGTCTCGAGACAAAGATCAAGGCGCTTGAATCGCCTGATTCTGACTAACGAGCGAAAAGAAAAACTAGAACGAAAATTGGATCAGAAATAACCACAGAAAAATCCGATAAAAGAAAACTGACGAACAGGCTAATGAACAAGCGTTCATTATCTGTAACTAACAAGCGAAAACCGTTCGCTAAAAGGAACGTCTGAACGATTGTCCGTTAAAAAGAAAACGGGAAAAAAACCAGTGAATCGAAAAAAACGAGTTAAGGTTTTCTAAAAAAACCAAATCGGTTTTCTAAAAAAAACCGACGGCGACGGAGCGCTACCTCGTCGGATCCGGCGGGGTGAGGCTCCGGCGGGGCTGGCGGGCGGCGGGGCTTAGGCGGCGGCAGCGTGGGCGGCGGCGCGGCCCGCGCCGCGGGGCTGGCGGGGCGGGCGGTGGTGGTGGTGG
Organism: Triticum aestivum; assembly: GCF_018294505.1. Taxonomy (NCBI): domain Eukaryota; kingdom Viridiplantae; phylum Streptophyta; class Magnoliopsida; order Poales; family Poaceae; genus Triticum; species Triticum aestivum. The sequence goes on along the minus strand of NC_057812.1, from coordinate 562,938,409 downwards.
CGAGGCTGTGGGCGGCGGGGCTGGCGGCGGTGGTGGTGGCGAGGCGGGGTGGGTGCGGCGACATTTAAAGGGGGCGAGGGGCGGCGTGGCTTGGGCGAGGGGGCGCCCGGGGAGGAGTCCGGCTCGGACTCCCCTCAGCGTCCGTGCTGCACACGGCGGCGCGCGCGAGGGAGACGGCGGCGGGATGGGCCGGCTGGGCTTCAGACCTGCTTGGTCCGGAAACTTTTTTTTAAATAATTCCGTCGAAACTAAGAAACATCCATAGAAAATAAAATAAAAATCTAAAAATGCCAAAACAAATTTCTCATCGTTTAAATGAAATATTTAGAACGAGATGAACATTTTCTTGGCCCTAAAATGCAATTTTGAAAACGTGCAATTTTTCTAATGCAAACAAAATTGCAATAAAATTCAAATAAAAACAAATATTTATTTTAATATTTTTCCTCCAATATTTCATTTATTTTGGAGAAGTCATATTATCGCCTCTCATATATTTTAATATGAAATATTTTTGGAGAGAAAAATAATTAAAACCAAAATCCTCGTTTCAAAATTTGATATAATCAAATTTGAAAACCGGGGAAATCCCCAACTCTCTCCGAGGGTCCTTGAGTTGCTTATGATTTTGAGGATCGTGAGACGAAATGCAATAAAATATGATATGCAAGAATGATCTATGTATAACATTCCAAATTGAAAATTTGGGATGTTACAGAAGACAAGTTAATATGGGCTCTTTGTTAGATCAACAATAATTCATATGAGAGCCACTCAACATTTTAATTATGGTCTTCTCCTCTCAACCCCCAAAGAACAAGAAAGAAATAAAACTATTTACACCGGAAAGCTCCCAATAAGCAAAATAAGAACATGAAATCTTTTTGGGTTTCTTTTTAATTACTACTACAGGCAAGAAAGTAAACTAGCTAAAAGCTACAATTAATTTTTTCTGGTTTCTCTTAAGGTTTATCAAACACACAAGAAGAAAGCATAAAAAGGGAAATAAACTAGCATGGATTGTACAGTGAAAAAGTATGAGCACCGACAACTAGCATGAGTGTGTGAGCATAAATGTAATGTCGATGAGAAATACGTACTCCCCCAAGCTTAGGCTTTTGGCCTAAGTTGGACTATGGCCACGGCTGGCCTGGCGGATATCCAAAGTTGTAGTTGGGGTCGTACTGAGATGCAGCAATAATTGCCTAATGAGCTGCAGCTTGGAGGCGAGCTGTCTCCGCCCTCCTCTCGTACTCAGTCGCCTCCTCCCTGGTTATAACATATCTCCCCTTTGCCTGAAAGTCAAAGGAAGTAGGAGCAGGGAGAGCGACGTGATAGGTGCGTCGTCTGTCAAAGATTAGTTGGTACTGGAGGAACTGATCGTTCCTCTCAACAAGCTGACGACGAACCATAGCCTCATAATCTAAATAAGAAGGAGGCAAATCAATATCATCTCCACGTATGGGTATCTCAAGAAAGTTAGCTATACGAGTTGCATAAATTCCACCAAAGAAATCTCCATGAATATGATTATTATGCAACCTACGTGCAATAATGGCTCCCAAATTATAATGTTTATCTCCTAATACAGCACTCCTGAGAACACTGAGGTCATGGACACACATGTGACATTATTCATCCTTATCATTTATGCACCTACCTATGAAGAGAGCAAAATAATGTATAGCAGGAAAATGAATGCTCCCTATGGTAGCTTGTGTTATATCTCTAGATTCGCCCACAGTTATACTAGCAAGAAAATCTCTAAACTCATATTTGTGAGGCTCACTAGTGCTACCCCATTGTGGAAGTTTGCAAGCAGTATTAAAATCCTCTAAGTCCAGTATAAGAATTTTCATAAAGATCATATATGAAAATTTAAACCTTCTCACAAATGAATCACTTAAATAGAGGTATTGACGGCACTTATCTGCCTCGAAGCTCTCCAGATCAGCATTACACACATATGCATCAAATTCCTCCTTGATTCCCGCACGAACCATAAAGTCCTCTGGCGGCCATTCACAAGCCCACACTTGAGCTTCCCTCGGTGGTTCCTCATCCGCATCACGTATTGCGAGCCTGGGTCCTTGCTTCCTTGAAGGACCACCTTGGTACATTTTCCTAAACATATTTCTTCCTTTGAAAAATTTCTAAAAAATTTAGTAACTTCAAATAAAAGTGAACCAAGCTCAACAAAATTGATAGCAACTACTCCTACAAGTGCCTAGAGGCCATATCATGCATTAAAGCTACTTTTGACCATATAAATTTGACATGCAAGCTCAAGAACAAGGTCACCTAAGCAGCAAAAATTTGCAATGAATAAAGCACTAGAATGAAAACTAATTGGACCATTGGAGGAGTCACACACCAAAGAACAATCCCCCAAAACAGTTTTGTGAATGGAGCTTTGAGCTAGGAAATCAAAAATGGCAGCAAGATGAGCTATAACTCGTGCTTGAGCTGGATGGTGATTTTTTCGGGAAGAAGAAGGAGTGTGTGGTGGTTGGAATAAGTGGAGGGGGCCACCATGGGCCCACGAGGCAGGGGCGCACCCAGGGGGGTGGGCGCGCCCTGGACCCTCGTGGCCAGGTGCTTGCTCCCCCTAATGTGTTATTAGTGCCAGATATTCTCAAATATTCCATAAAAATCATATTTAAATTTCAGGGCATTTGGAGAACTTTTATTTTCGGGGTATTTTTTATTGCACGGACAATTCAGAAAACAGACAGAAAATACTATTTTTGCTTTATTTAATATAAATAACAGGAAGTAAAAAGAGGGTACAGAGAGTTGTGTTTTCTAACTTCATCCAGCTCATGCGCATCAAAAGGAATCCACTAACACGATTGTAATGAACAAACTCATTCCGAATAACATGGAACCGGAGAAATTTCGAATAACACTATGTTACCTCAACGGGGATGTGCATGTCCCCAATAATAAGAATATCATATTTCTTCTTGAAAGTAGGTAGAGGAAATTCAAAGCCTCCAAAAATAATCAATGGAATTTTTCCAATAGAGTTTATACTATGAACTTGAGGTTGTTTCCTCGGAAAGTGTACCGTATGCTCATTACAATTAACATGAAAAGTGGCATTGAATTTGTTGCAATCAATAACAGCCCCTGCAGTATTCAAAAAGGGTCTTACAAGAATAATAGACATACTATCGTCCTCGGGAATATCAAGAATAACAAAGTCCGTTAAGATAGTAACGTTTGCAACCACAACAGGCACATCCTCAGAAATACCGACATGTATAGCAGTTGATTTGTCAGCCATTTGCAAAGGTATTTCAGTAGATGTCAACTTATTCAAATCAAGTCTACGATATAAAGAGAGAGGCATAACACTAACACCGGCTCCAAGATCACATAAAGCAGTTTTAACATAGTTTCTTTTAATGGAGCATGGTATAGTTGGTACTCTCGGATCTCCAAGTTTCTTTGGTATTCCACCCTTAAAAGTATAATTAGCAAGCATGGTGGAAATTTTAGCTTCCGGTATCTTTCTTTTATTAGTAACAATATCCTTCATGTACTTAGCATAAGGATTCATTTTAAGCATATTAGTCAAACGCATACGCAAAAAGATAGGTCTAATCATTTCAGCAAAGCGCTCAAAATCCTCATCATCCTTTTTCTTGGATGGTTTAGGAGGAAAAGGCATGGGTTTCTGAACCCGTGGTTCTCTTTCTTTACCGTGCTTCCTAGCAACAAAATCTCTCTTATCATAACGTTGATTCTTTGATTGTGGGTTATCAAGATCAACAGCAGGTTCAATCTCTACATCATTGTCATTACTGGGTTGAGCATCAACATGAACATTATCATTAACATTATCACTAGGTTCGTGTTCATTACCAGGTTGTGTTTCAGCATCAGAAATAGAAATATCATTGGGATTCTTAGGTGTGTCAACAACAGGTTCACTAGAAGCATGCAAAGTCCTATCATTTTTCTTTTTCTTCTTCTTAGAAGAACTAGGTGCATCTATATTAGTTCTCTGAGAATCTTGCTCAATTCTCTTAGGATGGCCCTTAGCATACAAAGGTTCCTGAGTCATTTTACCACCTCTAGTCACAACTCTAACAACACTATTATTTTTCTTACTATTTAATTCATTGAGCAAATCATTCTGAGCTTTAAGTACTTGTTCTACTTGAGTGGTAACCATAGAAGCATGTTTACTAATAAGTTTAAGTTCTCATTTAACATTAGCCATATAATCACTCAAGTGTTCAATCATATAAGCATTATGTTTCAATTGTCTACCAACATAAGCATTGAAGTTTTCTTGTTTAACAATAAAATTATCAAACTCATCTAAGCATTGGCTAGCAGACTTATAACGAGGAATATCACCTTCATCAAATCTATAGAGAGAATTTACCTTTACTACCTGTGTCGGGTTATCAAGACCGTGTGTTTCTTCAATAGGTGGTGAATTAATACCATGTATTTCTTCAATAGGCGGTAAATTCTTAACATCTTCAGCTTTAATACCTTTTTCCTTCATAGATTTCTTTGCCTCTTGCATATATTTAGGATTTAGAAATAGAATACCCCTTTTCTTCGGAGTTGGCTTAGGAGTTGGTTCAGGAAGTCTCCAATTATTTTCATTAGTCAACATATTATTCAATAGAATTTCAGCTTGATCAATAGTTCTTTCCCTGAAAACACAACCACCGCAACTATCCATGTGGTCTCTCGAAGCATCGGTTAGTCCATTATAAAAGATATCAAGTATTTCTTTTTTCTTGAGAGGATGATAAGGCAAAGCATTAAGTAATTGGAGATGCCTCCCCCAAGCTTGTGGGAGACTCTCTTCTTCAATTTGCACAAAATTATATATTTCCCTTAAAGCAGCTTGTTTCTTATGAGCAGGGAAATATTTAGCAGAGAAGTAATAAATCATATCCTGGGGACTACGCACACAACCAGGATCAAGAGAATTAAACCATATCTTAGCATCACCCTTTAATGAGAATGGAAATAACTTAAGGATATAATAATAACGAGTCTTCTCATCATTAGTGAATAGGGTGGTTATATCATTTAATTTAGTAAGATGTGCCACAACAGTTTCAGATTCATAGCCATAGAAAGGATCAAATTCAACCAAAGTAATTATCTCAGGATCAACAGAGAAATCATAATCCTTATCAGTAACAAAGATAGGTGAAGTAGCATAAGCAGGATCATATTTCATTCTAGCATTCAGAGATTTTTGTTTCAGCTTAGCTAATAATTTCTTAAGATCACTCCTATCATTGCAAGCAAGAAAGGCTCTAGCAGTTTCTTCATCCATAACATAACCTTCAGGAACAACAGGCAATTCATATCTAGGGGGAGAATCTTCATCATCACTTTCATCAATATTATCAGTTTCAATAATTTCATTCTCTCTAGCCCTAGCAAGTTGTTCATTGAGAAATTCACCAAATGGCACAGTAGTATCAAGCATAGAAGTAGTTTCATCATAAGTCTCATGCATAGTAGAAGTGGCATCATCAATAACATCCGACATATCAGAATTAATAGCAGAGGCAGGTTTAGGTGTCGCAAGTTTACTCAAAACAGAAGGTGAATCAAGTGCAGAGCTAGATGGAAGTTCCTTACCTCCCCTCGTAGTTGAGGGAAAAATCTTGGTTCTTTGATCTTTCAAGTTCTTCATAATGATAAGCAGATATAAATCCTAAGTGACTCAAATAATAGAGCTATGCTCCCCGGCAACGGCGCCAGAAAATAGTCTTGATAACCCACAAGTATAGGGGATTGCAACAGTTTCCCAGGGTAGAGTATTCAACCCAAATTTATTGATTCGACACAAGGGAAGCCAAAGAATATTCTCAAGTATTAACAGCTGAGTTGTCAATTCAACAACACCTGGAAACTTAATATCTGCAGCAAGGTATTTAGTAGCAAAGTAATATGATAGTAGTGGTAACGGTAGCAGAAGTAACAGTAGCAAAAGTAATATTTTTGGGGTTTTATAGTGATTGTAACAATAGCAACAGAAAAGTAAATAAGCGAAGAACTATATATGGAAAGCTCGTAGGCAATGGATCGGTGATAGAGAATTATGCCAGATGCGATCGATCATGTAACAGTCATAACCTATGGTGACACAGAACTAGCTCTAGTTCATCAATGTAATGTAGGCATGTATTCCGAATATAGTCATACGTGCTTATGAAAAAGAACTTGCATGACATCTTTTGTCCTACCCTCCCGTGGCAGCGGGGTCCTATTGGAAACTAAGGGATATTAAGGCCTCCTTTTAAGAGAGTACCGGACCAAAGCATTAACACATAGTGAATACATGAACTCATCAAACTACGATCATCACCGATAGTGGTCAAACCCTAACAAAACTAACTTGATTACATGATAAATCTCATCCAACCCATCACCGTCCAGCATGCCTATGATGGAATTACTCACACACGGCAGTGAGCATCACAAAATTGGTGATGGAGGAAGGTTGATGATGACGATGGCGACGGATTCCCCTCTCCGGAGCCTCGAACGGACTCCAGATCAGCCCTCCCGAGAGATTTTAGGGCTTGGCGGCAGCTCTGCATCGTAAAACGCGATGAATCCTTCTCTCTAATTTTTTCTCCCCGAACACGAATATATGGAGTTGGAGTTGAGGTCGGTGGAGCATCAGGGGGTCCACGAGGCAGGGGGCGCGCCCAGGGGGTAGGGCGCGCCCCCACCCTCATGGACAGGGTGTGGGCCCCCTGGCGTGGATCTTTCTTCCAGTATTTTTTATATATTCCAAAATAATTCTCCATTTATTTTTAGGTCATTCCGAGAACTTTTATTTCTGCACAAAAATAGCACCATGGCAATCCTGCTGAAAACAGTGTCAGTACGGGTTAGTTCCATTCAAATCATGCAAGTTAGAGTTCAAAACGAGGGTAAAAGTGTTTGGAAAAGTAGATACGATGGAGATGTATCAACTCCCCCAAGCTTAAACCTTTGCTTGTCCTCAAGAAATTCAGTTGATAAACTAAAAGTGATAAAGAAAAAAATTTACAAACTCTGTTTGCTCTTGTTTTTGTAAATATGTAAAGCGAGCATTCAAGTTTTCAGCAAATATTATGAACTAACCATATTCACAATAACCTTTAGGTCTCATGTTTACTCATATCAATGGCACAATCAACTAGCGTGCAATAATAATAAATCTCGGATGACAACACTTTCTCAAAACAATCATAATATGATATAACAGGATGGTATCTCGCTAGCCCTTTCTGAGACCGCAAAACATAAATGCAGAGCACCTTTAAAGATCAAGGACTGACTAGACATTGTAATTCATGGTAAAAGAGATCCAGTCAAGTCATACTCAATGTAAACTAACAGTAATGAATGCAAATGACAGCGGTGCTCTCCAACTGGTGCTTTTTAATAAGAGGATGATGACTCAACATAAAAGTAAATAGATAGGCCCTTCACAGAGGGAAGTGGGGATTTGTAGAGGTGCCAGAGTTCGGTATTGAAATAGATATGAATAATATTTGGAGCGGTATACTTTCATTGTCAACATAACAACTGAGAGATATCGATATCTTCCATGCTACACACATTATAGGCGGTTCCCAAACAGAATGGTAAAGTTTATACTCCCCCTCCACCAACAAGCATCAATCCATGGCTTGCTCGAAACAACGAGTGCCTCCAACTAACAACAATCCTGGGGGAGTTTTGTTTGCAGTTATTTTGATTTGAGTTGCATAAAGCATGGGACTGGGCATCCCGGTGACCAGCCATGTTCTCGTGAGTGAGGAGCGGAGTCCACTCCTCTTGAGAATAACCCGCCTAGCATGGAAGATACAGACAATCCTAGTTGATACATGAGCTATTTGAGCATACAAAACAGAATGTTTATTTGAAGGTAGAGTTTGGCACATACAAATTTACTTGGAATGTCAGGTAGATACCGTATATAGGTAGGTATGGTGGACTCATATGGAATAACTTTGGGGTTCATGGAATTGGATGCACAAGCAGTATTCCCGCTTAGTACAAGTGAAGGCTACACAAAGACTGGGAAACGACCAGCTAGAGAGCGACAACAGTCATGAACATGCATTAATATTAATCAACACCGAATGCAAGCATGAGTAGGATATAATTCACCATGAACATAAATATCGTAGAGGCTATGTTGATTTTGTTTCAACTACATGCGTGAACATGTGCCAAGTCAAGCCACTCGAATCATTCAAAAGAGGATACCACCCTATCATACCACATCACAACCATTTTAATAGCATGTTGGCACACAAGGTAAACCATTATAAGCTCCTAGCTAATTAAGCATGGATGTCGGTGTCAAAACCGGCGGATCTCGGGTAGGGGGTCCCGAACTATGCGTCTAGGCCGGATGGTAACAGGAGGCAAGGGACACGAAGTTTTACCCAGGTTCGGGCCCTCTCGATGGAGGTAAAACCCTACGTCATGCTTCATTAATATTGATGATATGGGTAGTACAAGAGTAGATCTACCACGAGATCGGAGAGGCTAAACCCTAGAAGCTAGCCTATGGTAGGATTGTTGTTGTTTTTTGTTGTCCTACGGACTAAAACCCTCCGGTTTATATAGACACCGGAGAGGGTTAGGGTTACACAAAGTCGGTTACAATGGTAGGAGATCTGCATATCCTTATCGCCAAGCTTGCCTTCCACGCCAAGGAAAGTCCCTTCCGGACACGGGACGATGTCTTCAATGTTGTATCTTCGTAGTCCAGGAGTCCGGCTGAAGGTATAGTCCAGCCATCTGGACACCCCCTAATCCAGGACTCCCTCAGTAACCCCTGAACCAGGCTTCAATGATGACGAGTCCGGCGCGTAGATTGTCTTCGGCATTGCAGGGCGGGTTCCTCCTCCAAGTACTTCATAGAAGATTTTGAACACAAAGATAGTGTCCCGCTCTGCAAAATAAGTTTCCACATAGTGCCATAGAGAGAATAATATTTACACAAATCTAATCTGCTGACGTATTCCGTAGTGTGACACACCACGGCCAAGCCTTTATCCGAGTCGTTTCATTATCCAACCTCAGCGCGTCATGCGAGGCGGTTTCCTTGGTACGTCTTGTTAAAGCAGAGATCGTGTCCCCTTATTCCGGGATTCTCATCAATACGGGCGTGGGTAACCCAACCACGCCATTGATTACGATGCTTGGAGATAAGCGAGTTTTACCAGGCTGGTGGGGACACGTAGTTGCGTCCACCCATATAAGGGGATAAGAATCCACCTTTTTACCTATGCCTTCTTCCTCCCTTGCTTATCCATTCTCGCACACTCGAGCTCCAGTGCCCAAGTCCGCACTCCCCACATCAACCTTCTCCAGCCATGTCCGGAGTGGGAGGCAAGTGGATGGTCTCCTCCGTCACGGAGGGACACATCAAAAAACTGAGGAAGGCCGGATACTTGTCTAACGACATCGCGTACCGACTTCCCGAAAAGGGGCAGCTCATCCCAACCCCTAGGCCCCATGAGAGGGTGGTGTTCCTCCCCCATTTCCTCCGTGGACTGGGCTTCCCTCTCCACCCATTTGTCCGGGGGCTCATGTTCTACTATGGCCTGGATTTCCACGATCTGGCCCCGAACTTTGTCCTCAACATCTCGGTGTTTATCGTCGTGTGCGAGGCTTTCCTCCACATCCGCCCCCATTTCGGCCTATGGCTCAAGACTTTCAATGTCAAGCCTAAGGTGGTGCGCGGCAACCAGGCGGAGTGCGGAGGCGCCATGGTGGGCAAGATGCCTAACGTCTTATGGCTCGAGGGCTCCTTTGTGGAGACCCTGAAGGGGTGGCAATCGGGGTGGTTTTACATCACCGAGCCGCGCAACCCCGAATGGGTCGCACCCCCCGAGTTTCGATCCGGACCCCCTACGCAGCTCACCTCCTAGAAGGAGACGGGCCTGTTGTGGGGTAAAAAAGGAGAGCTGACCGGACTCCAAACATGCGTCAAAACCCTGGTGGACAAGAAGCTCAAACTTGTCAATGTAGTCCAGGTTATGCTCATCCGCCTGATCCTCCCGTGTCAACAACAGGCTTTCAACCTGTGGGAGTTCGACCCGGCGCGGCACCGAACTCTGAGCAGGCTCTTCGACACGATGTACGAAGATGCCTGGAAGGTGCTTTTCAAGGGTGCCGAGGCCCCCGCATCAGCTACCGAGGATCGCGGATTTAGTGCGCAGCGTCACGCTCATGCGGTAAGCTGTTTTTTTCCTTTTACAAGGTATTAGTTTTTCATAGTTTGACTCCATGCGGGATCTAAGCCCCCTTACCTTTGATAGGACTGGTAGGAGACGTCCGGACAGATCAATTGTCCGACTACTTTGCCTGAAGGCCCAACGGACGCTCGTTTGGCGAAGCTGCTGGTTCCGGCACCCTATGTGGTGCCGGAGAAGAAGGCCACGTTGACTCGAAAGAGTGCCCAGTGCCAGGAGGTGTCGGATCCATCATCCGACGGTTCCGAGGCGCATTCCTCCCGTGAAGACGGGAAGGAAGAAGAAGAGACCTCTCCCCCTCCAGCGGGAGGAGAGAAGAAAAGGAAGGCCGCCCCAACTGGGGAGGCCGAAGGGTCCAAGAAGGGGAAAACCCTTCCTCCGGACTATTCCACCGACGCCGACGATGGCGGAGAGGAGTGGCCGCCCAGGGCCAAGCCCCTGGCAAAATCGTAAGTATCCAGATACCAGAGTAATTCATAGTATTTGTTTATTGCACAACTTTCCCTTATGTCGAATATGTTTATGCAGCCCACCCAAAGACCGGCTCGACGCGTCATCGAGCGGCTCACTGGACTCGTCGGATGTGAACTCGCTTCTGACGGCTTCCTCCCCCCGCCCTACGGACGACACCGAAGTGTTGTCCCAACAGGTTCCAAGCCGGGAGGAGGTGGTCCTGGAGGCGCCGCAAGGCGACCTCCCGGACTCCAGGAGTAAAGGGGATGAAACCCCCCAGGGCTCCAAGTCCGGCTCTAGGCCGGACGGAACCTTCAAAGGTTCCAGAGTCCAGCAGGGGACCTCCTTCCAAGAGGAGCAAGCCCACAGTGCCGGTGACCCCCGTCCAACCGGAGGCGCCGGACAATATGTTGGAAGCGCTCCAAGGCGCCTCCATCGACGAGGAGCACCGCACCATTACGAGTGTGGTGGTCCAGAAGGTTCAGTCCGCCAAGAGCGGACTGACTGAAGCTTGTACTAGCCTTTTAACAGGCTTTGAGGTAAGTAAAGAATGTGTAAATAATATTACCGCATAGACAGTAGCCCTTGATGCTCTATTTGGCGTTCGGGAAGAAAAGCCGAATAGAGGATCAAATAAAATTCACAGGAGTCTAACAAAAGGGAGTCAATATGTGTATGCAGGCTTCTCTACTTGCGTCCGCCGCACTGACTGCGGAAGTGGACACGCTAAAGAAGAACCTCGAGCGGTCCGAGAAAGAGCTCGGGCGTGCCAAGAAGCAGCTCGAGGACAATGAAGGTAAGAAATACCTTATTTAAACATATATAAAAAGGTGCAATTGCAAAAAATGACAGGATTATCGTGGCTATTATAGGGGCCACGTCTGAGGTGGCGACCCTTAAGCAAGCGCTGGTCGAGGCCGAGAAGAGGGCGGCCACGGAGCGCATCGAGTGGAAGAGGTACGAGGCCCAGGTTGGAAAGGTGCAACAAGAGCTCCGGGTTCTCATGAAAAAACATGAGAGTTTGGAGCTTGACTTAAAGACGCAAGCGTCCGAGCTTGCGGCGGCTATTGAAAATGCCAAGTCTGCCAAGGCCGAATCCCAGAAGACCCTCCAGGAGTTGGATGAGGTGAAGAAGATAGCGCCGGGTAAGGCATTCTTTATGCAAAGCAAACACATAAACGTGAGTTACTTGTTACTTACCCGAATTCGGAGCTCTCTAGGAGCGTTCGCAGATCTTCCCCGGAGTGTGTCCGATGCCGCCGCATTCTATCGAGCTGAGGAGGGAAGCTCGACAGAGAAGGTGTTCTGGTCTCATTATGCTGAGGCCGGACACCCCGTGCCCTGGAGCGACCAGCTGAAGCAACTGGTCGAGCTCCACAAGGCGGCCGAACAGGCCATGAAGGGCCTCATAGTTCGGCTGTGGCCTGGAGAGGCTCTGCCTGGGAGCTATTTCGGGCTAGTGCGGCGGCTGGTGGAGGCATGTCCAAGGCTCGAATGCATCAAGCGCTCCGTCTGCGTTGAAGGTTCCCGTAGGGCCCTTGCCCGTGCTAAAGTGCACTGGGGCAAGCTGGATGCTGAGAAGCTTGTGAAGGACGGGCCACCGCCGGGTAAAAGAGCATCGCAAGCCTGAGAATTATTATAAGGATGTTCTGAAGGGTGCCTGCCTTGTGGCGGATGAATGTTCTAGGGATGTAATTTTTGAGTGAAACTTGCTCGTTTTGTCCTGTGCGCTGAAAACTTGTTCATATGCGCTAAGCAATGTTGTTGGAATTTAAAATATTACCTTCTGTGCGGCTGTTTATCAATACTGAGAGATGGCGAGTCGTCGGCTTCTGCCCCCGTGCCGCTAGTGCTGGGGTATTGGGGATAAACCTAAGCGCTCTTTTTCCCATGTTTGGGTCCTTCGAGGGAGGCACTCAGCCCAACGAACAAGGCAATCGGACTATAATGTGTGAACACTCTCACTTCGCCATAGAATTCTATAATTTTAAATTTCGGCGAAGCCCCTAGTATTCGGAAGACCGAGTTCGGGGCGCTATCCACGCCTTGGCTGGACAGAGCCGACTCCTCGCTCTAAGCGGCATAAGTATTTAGGGACTCGAAAAACCTCTCGAACAGCGACCAGCTCTCGCTTCATCATGATAGTTAGTTTTAGATTTCTCCACTAAGGTGCTCGACCCAGCTCAACTGGGGCACAATCGCAGTGGTTCTCCTAGTGCTACCTTAGCCGATATAGCGAAACGTAAGGCACCAAAAGATAGGAGCCGGGCAAACCCAACTATTGACCCAAGACATGATTCGGAGCCGATGCATATAATGCTATAAGTTCGGGGTGCCGCACTTATTAAAGTGTTTGGACTTCTCACACCATATTGAGGGGTACTAAAGCCCCTGGCGTATTTTGGCTGTACCAAAGTGTACGGGCGCAACATGTCGTTAAGGAACATATATTTGTAAAAAAAGTAATGCAAAAATAGACAAAAGCTATGCATTGTTTATTAAAAAAAGGGTTGCGATCAAAGAAGAACGATACAAATAATGCGATAAGCAAAAGGTTGGACTATTTTAACAAGTCCGTTCCAGGGGCAGGCTGCGGAATGGTATGCAAAACAGGTATACTGCTCTTGATAGAGACCACCTGGGGGTTCCGTAATGCGGCATGGCTTGTCTGCTTCCCTGGTTCTTGCATCGTTTGTGCGGCAATTGAACTGCCAAACAGGCCTTCCAAAGAGTGGAGTCCCGAAATTAAGAGAAAATTAAAAAATCAGCAGCCCCTGGTGCGGTTTAAGCCATGTTTCGGGCGTGCCGTGATGGTGCCCCTCCCCCTGTACCCATGGTATCTCTAGAGCGTAGTTATGTACGCGAAGTACTGGTGTCGCCTTTTTGCGAGGGTTGGGGTTGGGGCCGCATTGCTACGCCTGCTCGGATCGTGCCAGGCGGTCTTGTTGTAGGTTACTCCGGGCGCGCTTGACGGTGTCCGGTCGTTTAGTGGCCGGACTGGAGAACTGCCTAGAGAGGCTGCTTTGTACTTCCGCTACAAGGGCTGCCATGTGCTCCTCCGTTCGAAGGGAGTGTTCGATGTTTCCATTGACCGTAATTACTCCTTGAGGGCCTGGCATCTTGAGCTTAAGGTATGCATAGTGCGGTACCGCATTGAACCTAGCGAATGCGGTTCGCCCGAGCAGTGCGTGATAACCACTGTGGAACGGGACTATGTCGAAGATTAACTCCTTGCTTCAGAAATTATCCGGAGAACTGAAGACCACTTCAAGTGTGACTAAGCCTATACAGTTGGCCTCTACACCTGGTATTACGCCTTAAAGGTCGTTTTGGTGGGCTTAATCCTCGAGGGATCTATGCCCATTTTCCACACTGTATCCTGGTAAAGCAGGTTCAGGCTGCTGCCGCCGTCCATAAGGACTCTAGTGAGATGAAACCCATCAATAATTGGGTCTAGAACCAATGCGGTGAATCCGCCATGACGGATGCTAGTGGGATGGTCCCTTCGATCAAAGGTGATCGGGTAGGAGGACCATGGGTTGAACTTTGGGGCGACTGGCTCTACCGTGTATACGTCCCTTAATGCACGCTTCCGCTCCCTTTTGGGGACGTGGGTTGCGTATATCATGTTCACCGTCCTCACTTGTGGGGGAAAACCCTTCTGTCCATTGTTGTTCGGCAGCCGGGGCTCCTCGTCGTCATCGCTATGCAGCCCCTTGTCTTCATTTTCGGCATTTAACTTGCCTGCCTGCTTGAACACCCAACAATCCCTGTTGGTGTGATTGGCCGGCTTTTCGGGGGTGCCATGTATCTGGCACAAGCGGTCGAGTAGTCGGTCCAAACTGGATGGGCCCCTAGGATTCCTTTTGAATGGCTTTTTCTGCTGACCGGATTTAGAGCATCTGAATCCGGCATTAACTGCCGTATCCTCAGCATTGTCGCCGTTAATGAGGCGCTTCTGTTTGTTACGACGCGACCTGCCACTACTGTCCCTGGTATCCGAGTTACCAGTGTTCTTGGTCATATTGTTGCTACGAGCAAGCCAGTTGCCTTCTCCTGCACAAAAGCGGGTCATGAGTGTCGTGAGTGCTGCCATAGACTTCGACTTTTCCTGTCCAAGGTGCCGGGCAAGCCACTCGTCACGGATATTGTGCTTGAAGGCTGCTAGGGCCTCAGCGTCCGGACAGTCGACTATTTGATTTTTCTTTGTTAGGAATTGTGTCCAGAATTGCCTGGACGATTCCTCTGGCTGCTAAATTACGTGACTTAGGTCATCGGCGTTTGGGGGTCGCACATAAGTGCCCTGGAAATTGTCGAGGAATGCGGCTTCCAGGTCCTCCCAACAACTGATTGATCCTGTTGGCAAGCTATTAAGCCAATGCCGAGCTGGTCCTTTAAGCTTGAGTGGGAGGTATTTGATGGCGTGGAAATCATCGCTGCGGGCCATGTGGATATGAAGGAGATAATCCTCGATCCATACAGCAGGATCTGTTGTGCCATCATATGATTCGATGTTTACGGGTTTGAAACCCTCGGGGATTTGATGATCCATTATTTCATCTGTGAAGCATAGTGGGTGTGTGGCGCCTCTGTACTGGGCTATATCACGACGTAGCTCCAATAATCTTTGTCTACTGTGTTCGGCCCTGCCGAATTTGTGGCCGGCGTGACGGTTCCGTCTCGAGTCGTGGGGCGCCCACGCGACCTGTAGATCGATATTGTTTGCCTTGCCTTGTCCTCCAACATATCTCGCAGGTCCGGCGCATTTTCCTGTGCCTTGGTACGGGGTGCGGCTTGAGTGGAGGGCCGAGAGGCCTCTCTGTCGTGGCCACGGGGTGGCCGATCAGCCGTATCAAGTGCAGGTGATGTAGGTTTAAGTGCTTCCTCCTCTAATCGGGGTAGCAACCTGCACTTTGGGTAGCTCTTGGAGGGGCGTTCGAGTTTATGCTCTTCGGCCACAAGGACTTCAGTCCATCTGTCGACTAGCAAATCTTGATCAGCTCTAAGCTGTTGCTGCTTTTTCTTGAGGCTTCTAGTCGTGGCCATAAGCCTGCGTTGAAAACGCTCTTGCTCGACAGGATCCTCTGGCACGACGAATTCGTCATCGTCGAGGCTTGCCTCGTCTTTGGAGGGAGGCATATAGTTATCGTCCTCGACCTCTCTGTCTGCCGCTCTCTCATGAGGGCTGGTTTCTCCATCCTCCTGTGCTAAATCTTGCTGGAGGGGGTTTTCTTCGGCACTTTCCGGAGTGTTACTATCTCCCGTGCTGGAATCACCATATTTGTTTTGGCGGGATTTTGAGCGGCGCCACTGACGTCGGCGCTTAGGCTGTTTCTTGGAGGGGTCATCCTCCGCTGTTCCATCGCCATCTCCTTGTTTTGGGGTGTCCACCATGTATATGTCATATGATGAGGTGGCTTTCCAGGGCCTAATAGGCACTGGTTCTTCATCGTCTCCTTCATCGGCGTCCATACCGTTGATGTCTTCGGAGTCGAAGTCGAGCATGTCGGTTAAATCGTCGACAGTGGCTACAAAGTGGGTGGTGGGTGGGCTTTGAATTTCTTCATCATCCGTACCCCAACCTTGCTGACCGTAGTCCGGCCAGGGCTCTCCTGATAAAGAGAGAGACTTTAGTGTCTTCAGAATATCGCCAAAAGGCGAGTGCTGAAAGATGTTCGCGGCAGTAAACTCCATGATCGGCGCCCAATCGGATTCGATTGGCAGGGGCGCGGAGGGTTCGGAGTCTAGAGAGGAGTCCGGCTCCTTGGAGTCACGAGTCTCGCGGAGTACGGGGCTAGTGTTCGGCTCGATCGCCGTTGGGATCGCAGCCCCCGAGGCGGCGTCCAACCACCTATCCTCGATCGGTGCTGTTGGCTCCGAATTAAGGGTCGAAGCCGATGCGGGTGCGGCCTCCAGGGCACTGTTCGGCGGAAGAGCTAGATCATCCTCGTCGGGACAGTGCGGCGCGCTCGGCAGTGGCTTGAATCCATCGAAGATCAAGTCCCCGCGGATGTCAGCCGTGTAGTTTAAACTTCCAAATCTGACCTGACGGACAGGGGCGTAGCTTTCGATCTGCTCCAGATAACCAAGTGAATTGGCCCGCAGTGCGAACCCACCAAAGACGAAGATCTGTCCAGGGAGGAAGGTCTCACCCTGGAGTGCATCATTATTGGTGATTGTAGGAGCCATCGAGCCTGACGGCGATGACACAGAGGAACTCTCAATGAAAGCACCAATGTCGGTGTCAAAACCGGCGGATCTCGGGTAGGGGGTCCCGAACTGTGCGTCTAGGCCGGATGGTAACATGAGGCAAGGGACACGAAGTTTTACCCAGGTTCGGGCCCTCTCAATGGAGGTAAAACCTTATGTCTTGCTTGATTAATATTGATGATATGGGTAGTACAAGAGTAGATCTACCACGAGATCGGAGAGGCTAAACCCTAGAAGCTAGCCTATGGTATGATTATTGTTGTTTTTTGTTGTCCTACGGACTAAAACCCTCCGGTTTATATAGACACCAGAGAGGGTTAGGGTTACACAAAGTCAGTTACAATGGTAGGAGATCTGCATATCCGCATCGCCAAGCTTGCCTTCCACACCAAGGAAAGTCCCTTCCGGACACGGGACAAAGTCTTCAATCTTGTATCTTCGTAGTCTAGGAGTCCAGCTGAAGGTATAGTCCGGCCATCCGGACACCCCCTAATCCAGGACTCCCTCAATGGCATAAGCAACTATAATCTCTAATTGTCATTGCAAACATGTATATTCATAATAGGCTGAACCAGGAACGATGAACTAATCATATTTACAAAAACAAGAGAGGTCGAGTTCATACCAGCTTTTCTCATCTCAATAAGTTCATCATATAATCATCATTATTGCCTTTCACTTGCACGACTGAATAGTGTGGATAATAGTAATAGTGCACGTGCATTGGACTAAGCTGGAATCTACAAGCATTCAATTCAAGAGAGAAGACAAGGTAATATGGGCTATTTGTTAGATCAACAATAATGCATATGAGAGCCACTCAACATTTTAATTATGGTCTTATCCTCTCAACCCCCAAAGAACAAGAAAGAAATAAAACTATTTACATGGGAAAGCTCCCAATAAGCAGAAGAAGAACATGAAATCTTTTTGGGTTTTCTTTTTAATTACTACTACAGGCAAGAAAGTAAACTATCTAAAAGCTACAATTAATTTTTTTTGGTTTCTCTTAAGGTTTATCAAACACACAAGAAGAAAGCATAAAAAGGGAAATTTGAAGGCAGCGCATTGTCGTGGATACTGGGCCTGCCATGGGGCAACAGACTCCGGCAGGGCATCAAGCCCTGGCCGTAGAGACAACCGCTCCCATGGCAGAGGAAACACCTTTAGCCCTTCTCGTCGAGCCTCAGGCTCCGGCATGGGCACATCATACCATCTGATTCCTCCAAACAGGGGAACTTCCTGAAGAGTAGGAAGAGGCGGAGAAGGTAGCCCGTCGATCTGCCATGTATCAGTTCGTCAACGATGTTCTGTACAGAAAAAGAACGAATGGTGTGAAATTGAAGTGCATTCCCCGGGAGGAAGGACTGGGGCTATTGGCAGAGATCCACGGAGGTATATGTGGCTCCCACATAGGGTCAAGGGCCCTTGCGAGCAAGGCATTCCGGCAAGGTTTCTTCTGGCCCACTGCCCTCCAGGATGCAACGTCCTTAGTAACCAAGTGTGAAGTGTGCCAGTTTCATTCAAAGAAGCATCATCAACTAGCTCAAGATCTCCAGACAATCTCTCTTTCCTGGCCATTCTCGGTCTGGGGGCTCGACATACTGAGCCCCTTTCCCGTGCTGTGGGGGGCTTTGAGTACTTGTATGTCGCAATCGAAAAGTTCACAAAGTGGCTGGAAGTGGAGTCACTGAGAAAGGTGACATCACAGTCGTCCGTCAAGTTCTTCAAGGGACTAGTCTGCCATTTTGGTGTGCCAAATAGAGTCATCACCGACAACGGCACGTAGTTCACGAGCCGCACCTTCATGCAGTACATCCAGGACCTCGATAGCAAGGTCTGTTTTGCTTCTGTTGCACACCCACGAAGCAACGGCCAGGCTGAGAGGGTGAATGCTGAAGTACTGCGAGGCCTCCGGACAAGAATTTTTGACAGGCTACACAAGTGTGGACGGCACTGGATTGATGAATTGCCAGCGGTTCTTTGGTCAATCAGAACGACACCAAATCAAGCCACCGGCCAGACCCCTTTCTCCTTCGTTTATGGGGCAGAAGCAGTTCTCCCCATGGAACTCATACACGGGTCACCTTGAGTGCTCGCTTATGATGAGCTTGAGCAAGAGCAGTTGCGGCATGATGACACAATGCTCCTTGAAGAAGATCGTGTTTGGACGGCTGTGCGAGCAGCACGCTACCAGCAAGCCTTGCGCAGCTACCATAGCCGCAAGGTTCTTGCCCGAAGCTTTGAGGAAGGTGACCTTGTTCTTCGGCATGTTCAGTCGGCCAAGAATTCCAACAAGTTGATGCCAAAGTGCGAAGGCCCTTATCGGGTAATACGAGTCACCGGGCCTGGGCAGTCCGCCTGGAGACCGAGGATGGTATTCTAGTGAGCAACTCTTGGAACATTGAAAATCTTTGCAAGTTTTACCCATAAGGCGCGGTTGTCGGGCTCCCCCGCAAACCACCTTTTGTACAAGCCTTGCCGGCAAGGCATGTAACCCTTTGTACAAAGCCAGGCGCAGACCCTGAGCATAAATAAATGAAGCGCTGGCACCCTAAGTTTTAGCATGCATGCTAGGTTGAGTCTCTCTCTATGTTAGGGTTGATAGTGCTTGGCGGCGACTAACCCTTAGCATAGAGGTCGAGTATGCATCTTTCTATTCCATCCCGTTCTTTTTGGTTCGCAGGGTGAATGGACATTTCTGCTAAGCTATTTGGAAGAAAGAGAATAGGCCAACGCCCCGACCCTGACAATCCAAGGTTGCCCGGGGCTCCAAGTCAAAGGATCCGATCACGGCAAGCCAAGGTTGCCGGGGGCTGCGACATCAGATAAGTCTTTCCCCCCCCCCACTCTGTGCCTCTGTATGAAACTTGAACGTATGAGACTTTGCTCACTCTCATACCATCTTGTTCCCTGTGTTCCGTGTCCGAAAACCTTACTTTGGGCCGAAACTTGGTTGTAGTGTGATGGGAAGGAGAAGAGTGAAGGGCCTAATCCTACTCGGCCCCAACCTCCGCCAAGGGCGTGAGTGTAGCCGAGCTATAGAGCAGAGAGACGGCAATGCCTGTTGCCGGGGTACAGTGTTTATCTTAAGATAACGAGGACTCGTTCCTTGGTGTGGCCCTCGCCCATGCGCAAACAAAGCCCGGCAAACATCCTTCTCCTCATTTATACGCTGCTAACAAGTACAATTCATACGAAATGCATACATGAGCAAGCGGGTTATGAGATTTAAATCTTACAAAGGCCCGTAGGATTAAAAACTAAGAAAAAGATAAGTGCCCCGTGATCCTCGTTCTTGCCCCTTTCCTCCCAGGTGCGGCAGGTGAAGGAAAAAAGGGGGCGACGGGGAACGCGCCGATGGAGAGCTTGACGAGGAAGGCCCTCGGTAGGGCGCGTGGTCAAGAGAGGCGCGACGCGGTCAGTCGGAGTCGGCGTCCCCCTGCTGGACGCCCTCATCGTTGGTGTCGCTGTCCTCCTCGTCACTTCCGCTTGAGGAGGAGTCTTCATCATCAGAGGAGCTCTCCACGCAACACTTTAGACGAGTTCCAAAGTCCCCAAAGACCTTGACGGAGAGTAGGCCATTCTCCATTAACTTGAAGTAGAGAACAAGCCCCTCCGTCAGGCTATGGACACGAGCGAAGGTCTTCCACCCGCGACGAAGATACATGACGTGAGGGGCGGGAAAGTCGACACCAACCCGCGTGTCGCCATTCTGGCAGCCCCTCATATGCAACCTCAGATTCTGTGGCGGATCAAACTCCATCTCCTGAGCGAATGGAGCAGGGAGATGAAGGCGACGGCGCACTGGCGGTGCAGCCTGATGAAGAACTCGCGGGGCTGGTCCCCGATGTGGCCCTCCATTGGGGGAGGGACCACTAGGGAAGGCGAGGCTAGTGCACCGCCCCATCATCCCCTCCCCCGAGCGCCACGGCGGCCTCGGCCTCGCCTCCCCCTTCCTCTCGTGGCTGGCTCCACCACCATGAGCTCTTGGGAAGGAGGGGCGTGCTGTCGAGGGACACCCTTGTCGCCACCGTCGAAGTACCGGCGCGCCCTATCGCCATATCAGAAGAAATAAAGGGTCCGAGGTGGAAGGATATGGATGATGAAAGATTGAGGGGTCCCATCCCCCTCCCCTTCTTATAAAGAGGCGGGGGCAGGGCTCGGCCACCCCACTGAACCAATCCGACCATCAGGTGTCGGTGTCAAAACCGGCGGATCTCGGGTAGGGGGTTCCGAACTGTGCGTCTAGGATCGTTGGTAACAAGAGACGGAGGTAATACCCTACTTCCTGCTTGATTGATCTTTGATGAATATGAGTGTTACAAGAGTTGATCTACCACGAGATCGTAATGACTAAACCCTAAAAGTCTAGCCGGGCTATGATTATCAGAATACATCTACAGACCTAGCCCTCCGGTTTATATAGACACAGGAGGGATCTAGGGTTACACAAGGTCGGTTACAGAGAAAGGTGTATTCATATTTGGTCGCCAAGCTTGCCTTACACGCCAAGGAGAGTCCCATCCGGACACGGGTAGAGTCTTCGGTATTCGTATCTTCATGGCCCATCAGTCTGGCCCATATCCAATAGGTAGGACGCTCGAGGACCCTTTAGTCCAGGACTCCCTCAGTAGCCCCTGAACCAGGCTTCAATGACGAGGTGTCCGGTGCGCAGATTGTCTTCGGCATTGCAAGGCTGGTTCCCCTCTCCGGATACTCCAATATAGTCTTCGGATAAAATGAATGTGTCCGGATCTTCAACACAAGTACCACGCACGACTGCAAAGAATATAATACTTCACGAGTCCCATCTGCTAACAACTTTTTGTAAGATGACATCACATTTGTCCGGTCATTATATCGAACCGTTTTTGTCTGCTGTTCTGCGTTTCGAGATGCGGTTTCCGTTGGCACATCTTGTCAAAGCAGAGATCGTGTCCCCTTATTGCGGGATTCTCATCAATATGGGCGTGGGTAACCCAACCGTGCCATTTATACAACCCTTGGGAATATGCAAGTTTTAGGGCGAGTGGGGAGGCGTTCAATATTCACTGCCTTTGTAAGGGGATAAGGATTCCCCCTCTTCTCCCACTCCTTCTCTCTTTCTCCGCCCTTCCACTCTTGAGCTCTAGTGAACAAGTTCTCATCTTCCCCACTCAAGCAAGCACCCAACCATGTCTGGATCCAGAGGTCAAGGCAAGTGGATGGCCACCTCCATCCATGAGAAGGATATTACTGACCTCCGGGCGGTCGGGTATCTGGCGAAGGAAATCGCCCACCGTCTTCCAGTCCAGGGGCAAATCGTACCCACACTGAAGCCCAACGAGAGGGTGGTATTCATCCCTCATTTCCTCCACAGGCTTGGGTTTCCACTCCACCCTTTCGCCTGCGGGCTGATGTTCTATTACGGGCTAGACTTCCATGATCTAGCCCCGAACTCCTTCCTCAACATCTCGGCGTTCATCGTCGTGTGTGAGGCCTTCCTCCGCATCCAACCCCACTTCGGGTTGTGGCTCAAAATCTTCAATGTGAAGACGAAGGTGGTGGATGGCTAGCAGGCAGCGTGCGGAGG
This sequence comes from Triticum aestivum, assembly GCF_018294505.1. NCBI lineage: Eukaryota > Viridiplantae > Streptophyta > Magnoliopsida > Poales > Poaceae > Triticum > Triticum aestivum. The sequence goes on along the minus strand of NC_057812.1, from coordinate 562,915,912 downwards.
CGCCATGGTGAGATAGCTGACCAATGTCTCCTGGCCAAAAGGCACTTTCGTGGAGACTTTCAAGGAATGGTAGAAACTATGGTTATACATCACAGAACCCCGCGAGGCCACCTGGGTCGCGGCTGCCGAATTCAACTCCGGCGCTCCAATGCGGCTCACCTCCTAGATAGAGAAGATCCCAAATTGGTCTTCGTCGGACGAGCTAATAGCACTGCAAACACGCATTCAGAGCATGGTGGATAAGAATATTAAGCTTGTCGACATAATCCAAGTGATGCTGGTTCGTCGGATCCTCCCCTGCCAAAGCCGAAGCCACCCTCTATGGGAGTTCAATCTGAAGAAGCACAAAACCCCGGAGAGGCTCTTTGGAACAACTCACGAAGACGTCTAGAAGTTGCTCTTCAAAGCCAACGAGATACCAGCAGCCATAGACTCGGACCGTGGGTACAACATTAATCTCCCCGCCAACAAGGTGAATCTTTAACGCACCCTCTACTTGCTTGTTTCAAGGAAGATATCTGAACTTTTGTTGTCATTGCTTCTTCAGGAATGGATGGAGAGGGCAAAGAGGATTCGATGTCCGGCTCTGTTACCTGAGGAACCCGTCATCCCGCATCTAGCGAAGATGCTGGTACCGGCGCCCTATATGGCACCGGAGAAGAAGGCCAAAGGGAAGGCCAAGGGGGTCCTGTAACACCCTTGATGTGACTATATCTCCCAAGTGTCGAGGCACGACTTAGAGGCATAATCGCATTGAAGGCATATGTTGCAAGTTAGGCAATCTTCACAACATCCCATGTAATATAGATATAAAAGGGGAGATAACATAGTTGGCTTACACTCGCCACGTCAATCAAGGTACATAAATAACATTACATCATCCAAACACTCATGGCCCGACTACGGCGCCAAAATAAAAGACAACCCAACATGCGACACGGTCCCGATCACCCCCAACTGGGCACCACTACTGATCATCAGGAAAGGAAACATAGTATCGTTGAGAGTCCTCGTCGAACTCCCACTTGAGCTCAAGCGCGTCACCTGGAGCAGAATCATCAGGCCCTGCATCTGGTGTAATAGTAATCTGTGAGCCATAGGGACTCAGCAATCTCGTACCCTCGCGATCAAGACTATTTAAGCTTATAGGTAAGGCAAGGTAAAAAATATATGTGGAGCTGCAGCACGCGACTAGCATATATGGTGGCTATCCTGTTCGCAAAAGAGAGCGAGAAGAGAAGTCAAAGTGCGAACGCATAATTAAAGACGGCAAACCTGCGACAAGCATTACTCCAACACCGTGTCCACTTCCCGGACTCCGCCGAGAAGAGGCCATCACGGTAACTCACATAGTTGATTCATTTTAATTAAGTTAAGGTTCAAGTTATCTACAACCGGACATTAACAAATTCCCATCTGCCCATAACCGCGGGCACGGCTTTCAAAAGTTCAAATCCCTGCAGGGGAGTCCCAACTTAGCCCATGACAAGCTCTCACGGTCAACGAAGGAATAGACCTCCTCCCGAGACGTTCCGATCAGACTCGGTATCTCGGTTCTTCAAGACACTTCGATAGGTTAAAACAAATCCAGCAACACCGCCGAATGTGCCAACAAATCCCGATAGGAGCTGCACATATCTCGTTCTCAGGGCACACTCAGATGAGACTAGCTACGAGTAAAACCAACCCTCAAGTTGCCCCGAGGTGGCCCCGCAGGCAGCTCAGTCGGACCAACACTCAGAGGAGCACTGGCCCGGGGGGGGGGGGGGGGTAAAAAAGATGACCCTCGGGCTCCGGAAACCCAAGGGAAAAAGAGGCTAGGTGGCAAATGGTAAAACCAAGGTTGGGCATTGCTGGAAAAGCTTTAATCAAGGCGAACTATCAAGGGGTTCCCATTATAACCCAACCGCGTAAGGAACGCAAAATCCGGGAACATAACACCGATATGACAGAAACTAGGGTGGCAAGAGTGGAACAAAACACTAGGCGAGAGGCCGAGCCTTCCACCCTTTACCAAGTATATAGATGCATTAATATAAGAAGATAATATAATGATATCCCAACAAGTAAATAAGGTTCCAACAAGGAACGGTCTCCAATCTTCACCTGCAACTAGCAACGCTATAAGAGGGGCTGAGCAAAGCGGTAACATAGCCAATCAACGGTTTTCTAGGACATGGTGGGTTAGAGGTTTGACATGGCAATTTGGGAGGTTTGAAAGCAAGTGGTAGGCATCGTAGCATAGGCATAGCAAAAGAGCGAGCATCTAGCAAAGCAAAGATAGTAGTGATGTCGAGGGTATGATCATCTTGCCTGCAAAGTTGTCAGAGTTGACTGGATCCTCGAAAGCAAACTCAACGGGCTCCTCGTTAGCGAACTTGTCTCCCGGCTCTACCCAAACAAGACAAACAAACAAACGGAACACAATCAACCACGTGCAAAGCTCAAACAATATGATGCAAAGATGGTATGCTATGCCGGATGCGATGCGGGATGCAATGCGGTATGCATGAACCTGGCCTCAACTTAGGAATCCAAGTTTGCCACTGGAAAGATGAGATGAAATCGCTTGAAAACCATATAAAGAACGCCGGAATCGGAGCTATGGTTTGGAAATGGCAAGCGATTTAAATATGACCACGTTCTGCGATTTACAGCAAGTATCCATCTAAATGCAACAAGATGAACATGCTACAACACCCAAACATGGCATCAAAATACATGGCAGGAATCCATTCAAGATGCTTAACAAAAGTCTAGCACTGAGCTACGGCCAAATCATCCATTAATAGGTTCAAACAAGCATGGCAAAAATGCATATGACAAACAGATTTGAGACTTAGTGAAATTAACACTTGTCTGGAATTTCAGATCAGATAGCACTCTTTGGAGCATGAAAACTACATGCTACAGGATCTGAACATGGCAAAGTAAAGCACGGCATGGAGCTCTCAAAGAGCTTAACAAAAGTCCCTTAGTGACCTTGAGCCAAAAGGGATCAGAAAATACAATTGCAAGCATGTGAACATGGCAAAAACATAATCAGTTCTCAGACTTAGTGAAAACTAGAGCATGCTGAAACAGATATCAAGTAGGCATGTATACGAGCTCGATGCACTCACTACGGAGCAAGTCATGACAAGCTAAGCATACATCCATCAAGAATACACAAAATACAAGCTAGACATGGCAAGAACAACAGCATAGCATGCATGGATCAACTACAACATCATCGGCAAAATCGCTAACAAGTAGACAATCTGCCCAGATTCACGAAATAGCAAAAGTAGAGCTCGATTGACTCAAGCTAGGGTGCTCCATAATTGCAACCAAAGACATGGATGGATAGAGCACTACAAGATTAAGAAAACGTCCTTACTGATCATCCTCAAAAGAGGCACGGATCACTAGGAAACAACATGAACATATGGCCATATGAGATAAGCAGGTCAAGGACTTAGTGGAAATGCTAAGTCCCTGAAATGAGCATTACCAAGTGCCTCACTTTGCAAGCTTGTGCTAGTCACCACACACATCACAAAAATACATGGGTTGCGCCTCTGGAAAGATGGCAAAACCCTTAACAAAACATATGTAGGGCTCATGGGCATATCATGCACACATTAATCATGGCAAAAATGACAAATAACTAAATGGAGCAGCAGATCTGACAATTATCTCAAGTAGCACTCTTCTAACAGCATTTCGGGCATCAAGATGAACTCAAATGAAAATGATGCAATGGAAAAAAATGATGTACTCTCTGAGGCGAACATTTTGATATGCTATATGCCAAAAACGGAGCTACGGATGCGGATATATAGCATGATGAACATAGGCAAAAAATTAGGGTTAGGGATAAAAAGTCAACCCGAGATCCAGATCTGGATCCGGGGGTACTGTAGCAACACAGCTCCCGAGGATCGCCGGAATCCACGCCGGAGTTGGAGGAGGACGCCAGAGAGGGTGGTGGTGGTCGCGGGCGCGCGGGATGGCGATGTTCGGCCGGTGGAGGGAGGAGCTGGCCGCGGCGGCGCTTGCTCCCGCGGTGCGGGCGCACGGCGGCGAGTTCCGGCGACACCGGGCGGTGGCCAGCGTGGAGCGGCATGCCGGTGCGGTGGCCGTCGGCGAGGATGGTAGCGGGGCTGCGCGAAGAGGGAGGCGGGGCGCTGGAGAAGGGCGGCGGTGGCCGCGATGAGCCTCGGGGGCCCAGCCTGGGCCTCCCGGGCCGGCGATGTGGGGTGGCTCGGCGGGCGAATCGGCGGCTGAAACGTGGCGGCGGTGGCGGATCCGGACGCATCTGACTCGTCCGGACGTGTCCGGCGGCGGCGGAGATCCGATTTTTAGGGTTTGGGAGAGGGGATCCGCGAATTTGGAGGAGGGGGTCTTTATATAGGCATAGAGGGAGCTAGGAGAGTCCAAATGAGGTGCAGTTTTCGGCCACGCGATCGTGATCGAACGCTCTAGATGATGGAGAGGGTTTTGGTGGGTTTTGGGCCAAATTGGAGGGGTGTTGGGCTGCAACACACATGAGGCCTTTTCGGTCCCTCGGTTAACTGTTGGAGTATCAAACGGAGTCCAAATGTTACGAAACTTGACAGGCGGTCTACCGGTAGTAAACCAGGGCCGCGATGGCAAGTCTCGGTCCAATCCGGAAATTTTTAAACTCCACACATGAAAGAAAGGTAGAAATGACCACCGGAGGAGAACGAAGCGCCGGAATGCAAAACGGACAACGGGGAAAATGCTCGAATGCATGAGATGAACACGTATGCAAATGCAATGCACATGATGACATGATATGAGATGCATGACAACGATTACACCACACGGAGACAAAGACCCGAACCCAAGAAAATAAAATAACTTAAAGCCAGAAACGGCAAGAGTTGGAATACATATTGGGAAAGTCATATCCGGGGTGTTACAACACTCCACCACTATGAAAGGATCTCGTCCCGAGATCTAGGACTGAAAGAACGCCGGGTATTCAGAACGGAGGTGATCCTCGCGTTCCCAGGTAGCTTCACAGTCGGAATGGTGTGACCACTTGACTTTGAGGAATTTGATTGACTTGTTGCGAGTCTTGCGTTCAGTCTCTTCAAGAATAGCAACTGGGCGCTCACGATAAGTGTTGGGGAACGTTGCAGAAAACAAAAATTTTCCTACGATTTCACCAAGATCCATCTATGAGTTCATCTAGCAACCAGTGATCGGATTGCATCTACATACCTTTGTAGATCACGCGCGGAAGCGTTCAAAGAACAGGGATGAGGAAGTCGTACTCGACGTGATCCAAATCACCGGAGATCCTAGCGCCGAACGGACGGCACCTCCGCATTCAACACACGTACGGTCAGCGTGACGTCTCCTCCTTCTTGATCCAGCAAGGGGGAAGGAGAGGTGGATGAAGATCCAGCAGCACGACGGCGTGGTGGTGGATGCAAGGGTCACCGCAGCAGGGCTTCAACGTTCTACTACGAGAGGGAGAGGTGTTGCAGGGGAGAGGGAGGCGCCAAGACTCAAGGTGTGGCTGCCCCTCCCTCCCCCACCCCTTTATATAGGCCCCCTAGGGGGTGCGCCGGCCCTAGGAGATGGGATCTCCTAGGGGGGCGGCGGCCAAGGGGTGGACTGCCCCCCAAGCCAGGTGGGGCGCCCCCCCACCCTAGGGTTCCCAACCCTAGGCGCATGGGGTGGGCCAAGGGGGGCGCACCAGCCCACTATGGGCTGGTTCCCCTCCCCACTTTCGCCCATGGGACCCTCTGGGATGGGTGGCCCCACCCGGTGGACCCCCGGGACCCTTCCGGCGGTCCCGGTACAATACCGGTGACCCCCGAAACTTTCCCGATGGCCGAAACTGCACTTCCTATATATAATTCTTCACCTCCAGACCATTCCGGAACTCCTCGTGACGTCCAGGATCTCATTCGGGACTCCGAACAACTTTCAGGTTACTGCATATTCATATCTCTACAACCCTAGCGTCACCGAACCTTAAGTTTGTAGACCCTACCAGTTCGGGAGACATGTAGACATGACCGAGATTGCTCTCCGGTCAATAACCAACAGCGGGATCTGGATACCCATGTTGGCTCCCACATGCTCCTCGATGATCTCATCGGATGAACCATGATGTCGAGGATTCAAGCAACCCCGTATACAATTCCCTTTGTCAATCGGTAGGTTACTTGCCCGAGATTCGATCGTCGGTATCCCAATACCTCGTTCAATCTCGTTACTGGCAAGTCACTTTACTTGTACCGTAATGCATGATCCCGTGACCAGACACCTGGTCACTTTGAGCTCATTGTGATGATGCATTACTGAGTGGGCCCAGAGATACCTCTCCATCATACGGAGTGACAAATCCCAGTCTTGATCCGTGTCAACCCAACAGACACTTTCGGAGATACCCGTAGTATACCTTTATAGTCACCCAGTTACATTGTGACGTTTGGTACACCCAAAGCATTCCTACGGTATCCGGGAGTTACACGATCTCATGGTCTAAGGAAAAGATACTTGACATTGGAAAAACTCTAGCAAACGAACTATACGATCTTGTGCTATGTTTAGGATTGGGTCTTGTCCATCACATCATTCTCCTAATGATGTGATCCCGTTATCAATGACATCCCCATGTCCATTGCCAGGAAGCCATGACTATCTGTTGATCAACGAGCTAGTCAACTAGAGGCTCACTAGGGACACATTGTGGTCTATGTATTCACACATGTATTACGATTTCCAGATAATACAATTAAAGCATGAATAATAGACAATTATCATGAACAAGGAAATATAATAATCATTTTATTATTGCCTCTAGGGCATATTTCCAACGGTCTCCCACTTGCACTAGAGTCAATCATCTAGTTACATTGTGATGAATCGAACACCCACGAAATTCTGGTGTTGATCATGTTTTGCTCTAGGGAGAGGTTTAGTCAACGGATCTGCTACATTTAGGTCCGTATGTACTTTACAAATCTCTATGTCTCCATTTTGAACACTTTCACGAATGGAGTTGAAGCAACGCTTGATATGCCTGGTCTTCCTGTGAAACCTGGGCTCCTTGGCAAGGGCAATAGCTCCAGTGTTGTCACAGAAGAGAGTCATCGGGCCCGACGCATTGGGTATGACTCCTAGGTCGGTAATGAACTCCTTCACCCAGACTGCTTCGTGTGCTGCCTCCGAGGCTGCCATTGTTGGTGTACTAGAGTAGGGGTACCCTAGTATCCTGAACTTGTGCACGGGCAGTCGCAGCATCCCGCGGCAAGGCTTGCCGGGTGACCGCCAAGGTCCTCCGTGGTTCCTTTGGAGCCATTCAAGGACAAAGTATCCAAGCCAAGGAGACAAGACCCCGGCAAGAGGAGCTTGCCGGGAAGGCCAACCAAGGCATCTCAAGGAACTTGCCGCGATGCGCCACGCGTCTCGGCAAGGCCCGGGAGCGACAAGCTCCCGGACGCTACAAGACAACGACCGCGGCAAGGCGCTTGCCGCGGCAAGCCACCACTCTGTGCCCATGCTCCAGCACATCCACCAACGTGTCGCTTTGGGACCCTTCCAGGCGTACGTGGCGGGAGGCTGTGCAGCCAGCGATGCGCGGTGGCAAGCGGCATTGACAAGATTGCCATCGTGGCGAGCGGTGGCGTCCCTGACGGTCCCTTTTGCACTATTTAGGCGATGCAGACGGGCATTTAATGCCCTGGTCCCCTGCCGTCAGGGTTAGGTATGATACACTGTAGCAGGTAGCTGTACCAACCGCAACACCTTTCCATTTTTACCCCTGTCTACGTTGCCACCTGTCGGCGACCCCTTGAGCATATAAAAGGAGGCCCATGCGCAACGGAGAGGAGGGAGGAAGAGAACACTCACACTCGGTCTCGTTGGCTGCTGGGGTGTACTGTAGCACTCCGCGCTCCCGAGCAAGAACTCAATACAAACCACAAAGTAGGAGTAGGGTTTTACGCATCCGTGCAGCCCGAACCTGGGTAAACTGCTCGTGTGCTTCGCCTCGATCCGCTCTTCGTGCGACCCTCGCCCCCGCCGAACCGAAAGGGACTCGGTCCGCCGGTCCCATAGGTGCTCGTGGATTAGTCCCCCGACATCTTTGGCGTGCCAGGTAGGGGTCGAGGTAGTGTGAACCAGATCCGGCGTTCACACGAGCTAGATCTTCATCATCTTCATCGACATGCCGCGAAGAAGAAGGCTTCGGAGGCGGCTGCTCCGTCCGCGCCGAACCCAGAACCGCCGGAGCAAATGGCTGATGGGGCAGACGCCGGCGGAAGAACGGGCGTCGATGAGGGAGCTCACGGTGCTGCCAGGTCCAAGGACAAGGCTGCGCTGCCCATCGGCAGCATAGCCGGCTCCCACAACGACCGGGCGCACTCCAAGACCTCGGTGTCCGTACATGCACCGCGCCCATCTCAGGAGGCGCGGGACCGGCAGCGTCATGGTACTCATGGTACCATGCGTTTGCTGGACCAAGATCGAGCTGGTGGATCTCGGAGTGCTCAAGACCAGCACGCACGCCAACATGCTGGCACGAGCGAGGCACGGTCGGCTGGACAAGATACTGCTCCTTCTAACATAGTTAGAAGTCCGAGCATATCCCGCTCTTCGCACCGTTCACCACCGCCACCCGCCACTACAGCAGAAGCTTTGGCGCGAGCTCAACTGCTCCTGGACTACCCTCCAACGGCAGACAAGATCGATGACTGGAGGGCCACCATTCAGAGTCTCATCGGCTTCGCCAATGACGACACTCAATGGTAGCCGAGCACGTCGCAGCCGCGGCAAGTCAGCCAGGCACGAGCTGGTGGCGGCAAGACCGGTGGGGGTGCAACCATTGTGCACTCTCCGCCCTGAAGGCCAAGATCGCCAACTCGCCGGATCCACCTCGACAGCGACTCCACCGCGTCATCAGATCCACGAGCTCGTCGCGATCAGCGCCAAGTTCTTCACGAACGACAGCAGGAAGACGCTCGTACTCGCATCGAGCGCCGAAGAGAAGCGCGACGTCAATCGCACCAGCGCGCTGGGCCCTCTGTCGACATGCATGCGCCAGGGGAACCAGGCGACTTGCCGTACACGGTAGGTTACCCTGCATTTACTCGTGAGCTGCTGCAAGTCCAGTGGCCCAGCACGAAGAATTTCAAGCCAGACGTACCAGAGAAGTACGACGGCAAGTCGCATCCGTCGGAGTTCCTCAGCATCTACACCATCGCGGTGCAGGCTGCCGGGGGGCGGGACGACAAGATCCTTGCCAACTACTTCCCGCTGGTGCTCAAGCCCAACGTCAGGTCCTGGCTCATGCACTTGCCGGACAACTCCATATCCTCCTGGGCAGACCTATGCCATCAGTTTGTCGGCGCCTTTACAGGCGGCCACAAACCTCATGGCCAAGAGAGTGACCTTCATCTGCTCGCCCAGAAGGAAGGAGAGCCCCTGCGCAAGTACATTCAGAGATTCAGTCGTGTACAGCACAACATCCCAGATGTCCACCCTACCGCAGTCATCAGCGCGTTCCATCAGAACGTGCGTAACCGCAGGATGCGGGAGGAGATGGCGATGTGCAAGATCAGAGACGTCATTGAGCTGTATGCCCTGGCCGACAAGTGTGCACGTGCTGAGGAAGGGAGGAAACTCCCCGGAGAGAATACAGGAGCAGGAGGATCTGACAGCGAGGATGCTGCCCCGGCAAAGCTGGTAGCTCCGGCAAGGAGATTGCCGCATGCACCAACTGCCAGACTATGGCGGTCGCTGACAAACAGGACGGCACCGACAAGCAGTACTGCAAGATCCACCGCACCAAGAGCCATGACCTCCAGAGCTGCAAGAAGGTCGAGCAGCCCATCCAGCAGCAAAAGGCTGAATACGAGCGACGCGACAAGGAGAGGGCCCAAGGAGGCGCTGGAGAATCCGGCAAGAAGCGCGCCGGCCGGGGAGGACACCACGGCAAGGCCAAGCAGCGGCAAGGAGACAGACCTCCCCACGACCGCGACACGGATGAAGATGACGACGACGACGAAGACATGGATGGTGTCGAGACTAGTGAGCAGGAGTTCCAGAAAGCCACAGAGGTCTTGTGCGTTGACGGCGGTGCTTGACTCCACGGCCGGATGTGACTTGCTTTCATTTCTTGACGCATACTCACGATACCACCAGATCTTCATGGCAGAAGAGGAAGTTGATTTCTGGTGACTATTTTCTGGCAGAGCTTCCTGAAGCCGCCACCAAGAAGGTCCCCAAGATCAACGCCAAGAGCGCTGAGGAGCCGTCTGCTCCGGCAAGGCCTAGGGTTTGTTCCGTTGAAGTAGAAGCTCCTGACAAGTTTTGCTCCGGCAAGCTTGCCGGGGAACGTCAAGCTCCGGCAGAGCCACAGGTTCTCACCCTAGAAGCGGATGTTCCAGCAGCAGCAGATTTGCCTTTAGTCCTTGTTGTCGAGCCACAAGCTCCAGCATGGAAATAGCAGATTGTCCGTTTCCTTCAGACAGGAGAACTTCCCGAAGAGCAAGAAGAAGCGGAAAGAGTAGCCCGGCAGTCAAGTATGTACCAGTTTGTCGACAACACACTGTACAGAAGAAGACTCAACGGTGTGAAATTGAAGTGTATTCACCGGGAAGACGGACAAAAGCTGTTGGGGAAGATACATGGAGGCATATGTGGTCACCACATTGGCGCAAGAGCACTTGCCGGCAAAGCATTCCGGCAAGGTTTCTTTTGGCCGACAGCCCTCCAGGATGCAACTGCACGAGTAACCAAGTGTGAAGCGTGCCAGTTCCATTCCAAGCAGATACACCAACCAGCTCAAGCTCTCCAGACGATCCCTTTATCCTGGCCATTTTCGGTCTGGGGGCTCGACATCCTCGGCCCCTTTCCCCAAGCAGTTGGGGGCTTTGAGTACTTGTACGTTGCAATCGACAAGTTCACAAAATGGCCGGAAGTGGAAGCAGTGAGGAATGTGACAGCACAGTCAGCAGTCAAGTTCTTCAGGTCGATTGTTTGCCGCTTCGGGATCCCTAACTGGATAATCACCGACAACGGTACGCAATTCACGAGCCGCACCTTCATGCAGTACGTCCAAGATCTTGGTGCCAAGGTCTGCTTCGCTTCTGTTGCTCACCCGAGAAGCAACGGTCAAGCGGAGAGGGCAAATGCTGAAGTGCTGCGTGGGCTCAAGACCAAGACTTTCGACAGGCTGCACAAGTGCGGAAGAAACTGGATCGAGGAGCTGCCGGTGGTTCTTTGGTCGATCAGGACGACGCCAAATCGAGCCACTGGCCAGACACCTTTCGCTCTAGTCTATGGAGCAGAGGCAGTTCTCCCCACGGAACTCGTATATGGGTCACCTCGAGTGCTCGCTTATGATGAGCTTGAGCAAGAGCAGCTGCGACAAGATGACGCGCTACTCCTTGAGGAAGATCGTCTTCAGGCTGCTGTACGAGCTGCTCGCTACCAGCAAGCTTTGCGCCGCTACCATAGCCGCAAAGTTAACACCAGAAGTCTCGAGGAAGGCGACCTTGTTCTTCGGCGTGTTCAGTCCGCCAAGAATTCCAACAAGTTGACACCAAAGTGGGAAGGCCCTTACCGGGTGAAACGAGTCACTAGGCCTGGCACTGTCCGCCTTGAGACCGAAGATAGCATTCCGGTGAGCAATTCCTGGAACATTGAGCATCTTCGTAAGTTTTACCCGTAAGGCGCGGTTGCCGGAACCTGTTTCGGCAACCACCTTTTGTACAAGTCTTGCCGTTGTTGCATGTAATCCTTTGTACAAAGCCGGGCGCAGACCCCGTGCATAAGTAAAGCTCATATGCTCCGCACATCTTGTCAATTTCATGCTCTCTATTTTTTGCATATGTGATCTGACACTTTGTGCAGCACCTACTCCCCGGTAAGCAATAACGATTCGTAAGGCTCCTTATCTTTATTTTCTCCTCTTTATTTTTTCTCAAGGAAAGGAAGGTCCCCTCGCCCACAAGTTTGCCGGGGGGGAAAGGAGAAGATAATAGTATGGACCAAGCGTCGTTCAAGAAAGTTTTGCCTTACCGAGAAGCAAGCAACAGAAAAAGCTAAGTTGCCAAAGTTTGAGCAATCAGATTTTTAAAATTTTTAAGTTATCTCCCTTGAACGACCGCACTTTGTATGGAAAAACTGTGCGCGGAGGAACCAACTCGTAGCTAGTTGCGCCCTTACTTTGTTTCAAGTCCGCTCAACAACTTAAGTGAGCTGCGACTAGTTGCGACAAGGTTTCTTGTCGGTAGCGGCACCGCCAGCAGGCTGCTGACGTCCCGCACTCAGCGCTCGCGGCTAAGGTGCCTGCACTGGCAAGTTCCCTAAAAGCGTAGGGCAAAAACATACAAAGGGAGGAATCAAGTAAAGGGAATAACATTGCAATCATTACCCGGAATAGATTTATATTACAAGGTAGCTTGTCGCGGCTCTAACAGATTGTTCTCATAACATGACCAGCAGCGACAAGAAAAGAAGAAAATGGGCGGCCTAGTCTACGCGACCGCCCTCAATCCTCTTGATCCCGCTCACCTTGTCCACAATGGGTGCGACAAGGGTCTTGAGCGCCTCCAGATCAGCATCCGGCGGCAAGGTCTTGAGGACGTTGGTGAGGTTGAGGCCCGGGTTGCGGAAGGCCACCTTCACCAACACCTTTTGAAGAGCTCCCGCGCAGATCTTGCGCGACTCGTCGGCCAGCTGCTTTGGGATCTTCTCCCGGAGCCGCTGGAGAGCCGTTGCCACGCCTTTGAAGAACAAGGTGAGCTTGGCGCTGGGTTGGAGGTTCTCATCAGAGGGATACCCGAGATCCTCCACCCCCAGCTGCGCCAGCTCCCTGTCGATATCTGTGGAAGCTTTCACGAGACCCTCCGTCCAGTGCTCCACATTCTCCCTAAAAGCATTCTGGGCGGCGGCAGCACTCGCCAGCAGCGCCTTGTCGGCCTTGATCTCCTCCTTCAAGGCCACCTCCTGCTCCCTGGCGCCGTCCAGCGTCTTGGTCAAAGTGGTCAGCTTCAACTCAAGATCTGCGTTGGAGTCCTTGGCGGCGCTAAGCTCTTTGCCCTTCTCGGCGAGACGAACCTGCAGCTCTGAGTTGCTGTGGGCGTCCTTCACCCGCTCACGCTTGAGCGCGGCAAGCTCTTCACCACTCGCCTTGAGATCGGCCTCCAGCTGCGCCACCTTCGTCTCCAGCTCCTTCTTGGCGGCCTCGGCAACTGCGGCAGCATCCTCTGCTTGCTTAAGTGCTCCGCTGAATTTTTGCTCACACGCGGCAAGCTCCTCCTCGTGGCTGTCAAGGTTAACTTTCTGCTGCACCAGCTCGCCCTCCTTCGCAGACAGCTTCTCAGCAGCAAGCCGCTGTTGCTCTTCAACTTCGGCCTTCTCAAGGAAGAAGGCCTTCTGCTCTTCGGCGAGTTGCTCCCGCTCCTCCGCCAAGGACCGGAGAGCTTCCTGGTTGAGACCCCGGAGCTCCTCCGCACGCTTCTTGATGTCCGCTCCCGCCTTCGCGACAAGCGCCTCGCGGGATTCCAGCTTGGCTTGCCGTGCGCGGTAGAGCGACAACAGCTTCCGCAGCAGCCGCTCCTCCTCAGGCTCGCCACTGCTGCTGCTCGGCGCATCAACTAGCGTCAGCCCAGCGGAGGCGAGCACCTCTCCATCAAAACTCTCTCCCTCAACCGGCGCCCTGGAGCTTGACGCCCAGGGGAGGTTGATGAAGACGCCATCGCCGGCCTTCAAGTAGACGCCTGGCTGGGGCTCTTCAGAGCCTGGCGCTGCGGCAGCGGCGGATGGGTCGGCGGTCGACGTAGCACCTGGCGCTCCTGCGGCCTCAGGGCCGTCAGTGCGATTGCCAGACCCCTCGCCAGCTGCTGCGGCGACAGCTTTGGCGGCCTCGTCGCCGGCGGGATCATCAGCGCCGGCTGCTTCTTCAGTGGCAGCGGCGTCGTCGGTAGCAACCTTGGTCTCCATCGGCTCCGCAGCAGATGGGTCTGATGGCCGGAAAAGTGAGAAAAGTTAAGAAAATACCCAAAAAGAAGAAGAACACAAGGGAAGCTTTGAAGAGAAGATTACCTGTACTGTGTTCGACAGTCGTAGTCTCCGCCGCCGGGGGGACGCTGGTGCTCTCCCTTGCCGGAGGACTCTCCCTTGGCATTTCGGGGGCGGCCTCCGGGTGCTCCTGGTGGGGCTGCTCTGCTCCTACACAAACCAACAGTCAGATGTCAGCAAAGAAAGAGTATCCATGCGCGCCTAACAGCGGAAAGCGAACCATGTACTTACGCTGGGGGCTGCTCTGGAGAACAGTTGCCGGGTCCGGCAAGGTTGCCTCGGACGCACCCCCTGCTGTCGCGGTGGGTTCGTCCTCGATGACAATCATCGGGACCTTGGCTCTCTTCGCTGCTCTCTGGGCCAGAGTCCTAAAAAGGAATAAGTTCAGAGTAAAGCAAATGAGGTACAAGACAAAACAGCAAGAATTGAAGAACTACAAGTGCAACAAGACAATCTTACTCTTCTTCTTCCTCGTCGGAGCTGAACGCGGAGAAGTCGAAGTCCGTCTCACGTCCGACGCGAGGAGGTGGAGGAGTAGTTTCCCTTGGCCGCTTGGCAGGAATAGTGGCGGTGGTCTGAGACGACCCCGCTCCGGCTGCCGCCGCGGCGTGAGAAGCGGTAGGAGCAGAAGCGGTGGTCCAGGTGGACCCCGCTCCAGTTTCCGCAGCAGCATGAGGTGCTCCCGCGGCAACAGTGCTTGCCGCGGTGGAGCGTGTCACGCGGCGCGGCAACTGTTGACTCGGTCGCCGCCCCGCTACGTCCCCGGCCTTGCGGAGACACCTTCTTGGTGGGGATGGAGGCTCTGCTTGCGGCGAGCTGCCTGAAGATGAGGAGGAAGAGGAGTTGATCTCCAGCGAGCCGCTCGTATCCTCGGCGGGCTCGCTCGACTCGACGTCATGCCCGGCAAGCTCTTTCTCGCTGACAAGCTCCTCTCGCTCGGCACGGCTTGCCGCCTCTGCTGCCTCTGCCTCCTCCACGGTGAATCCAAATTCGCCCGCGGCTGCGGCTGCCGCCGCCTCTTCCATCCTAGTGGCTATGCGTGTCATCTCCGCATCGGTGGTGTCGCGGGTGAGGCTATTCTTTTCGTCGGAGCGGACCG
This sequence comes from Triticum aestivum, assembly GCF_018294505.1. Classification (NCBI taxonomy): domain Eukaryota; kingdom Viridiplantae; phylum Streptophyta; class Magnoliopsida; order Poales; family Poaceae; genus Triticum; species Triticum aestivum. The sequence continues at coordinate 562,900,758 of NC_057812.1, read as the reverse complement.
GCACTTCTACCAAGCCGTTAAAGAACTCCTGCACGACGTCGTCTGCAGGCTCTTGCCAAGTTGGGACAATTCCATGCGAATCGCACAGCGGCATCATTGCACGGATGCGGTCGAGCGCGGAGTTGTTGCACAGCGGAACGACACCCTTCGGCAACCTAAACACTTCGGGATGTTGAGGGTCGTACTTGAACAGCTCCTGGAGCATCGCGTTAAGCTCCAGAACAGTGAAGTTGAAGTTGAGGCCCGGATGCAGCCTCATGATATCCAACACATTCTTGAATTCCCAGGCGGGTCTCCTCTGTTCCTGCAGGGGGGCGATGCGGCGGCGAAGAAAATCTGCGCCAACAGCGCCTAAAGTGAGACCGGCAAGCCTGAGGCGTTGGATCCGGGTGACGACAATCTTCAGCCTATCGTCTTCCGGGGCCACGTCACTCCAATCGCTGCCGCGTGCTACTGGGGCTTGGCGCCGGGCAGTAAACGGCTGCGGGTTCTCCTCGACAATCCAGCACCAGTCTACTCTCCATTCGTCCCACTTGCCGCGGAACTCTCCCTCCAGATAAGTGTCCTTCTTGCCGGCCCTCGAGATCCAGGTGATTCCACCGGATAAAGGCTCTCCTCTCTCTACTCGGGTCATAAAGTAGTGGCGAAAAAGGGCTACATTGGGATAGACTCCGGCAAAGTTTTCGCAGAGATGTGCGAAAACTGCCATGGTCAGAACAGCATTGGGGGTGAAGTCAAGGAGGCGGAACCCGTAGGTGTTCATAATATCGCAGAAAAACTCAGAGAAAGGCGGGCAGAGCCCATAGTAGAAGAACAAGGCGAAGAAAGGATATCCATTTGGAGCCATTTTCCAAGCGGCGGCTGGAAGTACCTTCGTGCGCGGATGCGCTCGCGTCTCCGTCGACCAGAAGAGGTAGTAATTCTCCCTCAGCTCCCTCGCGGCGAGCTTGGGGGGGGGGAAGATTGCCCGCTCCTTTCGCAGCGCCGCAAGCCGCTGCGCCTCGGTCGACTTCACAACCTTCCCTTTGTCGGCTCTCGGAGCCATGGCGGAAGTGGTGGAGGAGGTCGACGGCGTTGGTGGTGCTGGTGGCGATGGGGGGCGGGGCGCTGCTTTCTTTCAGCTTTGGGAAGACGAGGGAGCGGCGGAGGTTTCCGAGATTGGAGTAGCAACCGGCGAATGGGCGAACTACCCCTGTTTCCCATGCTTATAAAGAGGGAGGGGGCGGACGTTCCGCCTTTCCGAATAAAGAAACCACCCATGATCTCTCCCATGACGCCGCATTCAACGCGTGCCGTTCGGGGAGGGCGCGGTGTATACGAGGAGAGATACGGCATAACCCAGGCCGCGCGTGCCCGTGCCCTGTTTTGGGCCTGGCCCAACAGCGCTCGGCACCGTGTATGGCCCAGGCCCGGGGGCTCCTGTCGGTGTACTAGAGTAGGGGTACCCTAGTATCCCGAACTTGTGCACGGGCAGTCGCAGCATCCCGCGGCAAGGCTTGCCGGGTGACCGCCAAGGTCCTCCGTGGTTCCTTTGGAGCCATTCAAGGACAAAGTATCCAAGCCAAGGATACAAGACCCCGGCAAGAGGAGCTTGCCGGGAAGGCCAACCAAGGCATCTCAAGGAACTTGTCGCGATGCGCCACGCGTCCCGGCAAGGCCCGGTGAGCGACAAGCTCCCGGACGCGACAAGACAACGACCGCGGCAAGCCACCACTTTGTGCCCGCGCTCCAGCACATCCACCAACGTGTCGCTCTGGGACCCTTCCAGGCGTACGTGGCGGGAGGCTGTGCAGCCAGCGGTGCGCGGTGGCAAGCGGCACTGACAAGATTGCCATTGTGGCGAGCGGTGGCGTCCCTAACGGTCCCTTTTGCACTATTTAGGCGACGCAGACGGGCATTTAATGCCCTGGTCCCCTGCCGTTAGGGTTAGGTATGATACACTGAAGCAGGTAGCTGTACCAACCGCAACACCTTTCCATTTTTACCCCTGTCTACGTTGCCACCTGTCGGTGACCCCTTGAGCATATAAAAGGAGGCCCATGTGCAACGGAGAGGAGGGAGGAAGAGAACACTCATGCTCGGTCTCGTTGGCTGCTGGGGTGTACTGTAGCACTCCGCGCTCCCGAGCAAGAACTCAATACAAACCACAAAGCAGGAGTAGGGTTTTACGCATCCGTGCGGCCCGAACCTGGGTAAACTGCTTGTGTGCATCGCCTCGATCCGCTCTTCGTGCGACCCTCGCCCCCGCCGAACCGAAAGGGACTCGGTCCGCCGGTCCCATAGGTGCTCGTGGATTAGTCCCTCGACAGCCATGTACTCCGCTTCACATGTAGATCCTGCGACAACGCTTTGCTTGCAACTGCACTAGCTTACTGCCCCACCATTCAAAATATACACGTATCCGGTTCGTGACTTAGAGTCATCTAGATCTGTGTCGAAGCTAGCGTCGACGTAACCCTTTACGTCGAGCTCTTCGTCACCTCCATAAACGAGAAACATTTCCTTAGTCCTTTTTAGGTACTTCAGGATATTCTTGACCGCTGTCCAGTGTTCCTTGCCGGGATTACTTTGGTACCTACCTACCAAACTTACGGCAAGGTTTACATCAGGTCTGGTACACAACATGGCATACATAATAGAACCTATGGCTGAGGCATAGGGGATGACACTCATCTCTTCTATATCTTCTGCCGTGGTCGGACATTGAGCTAAGCTCAATTTCACACCTTGCAACACAGGCAAGAACCCCTTCTTAGACTGATCCATATTGAACTTCTTCAATATCTTATCAAGGTATGTGCTTTGTGAAAGACCTATGAGGCGTCTTGATCTATCTCTATAGATCTTGATCCCTAATATATAAGCAGCTTATCCAAGGTCCTTCATTGAAAAACTCTTATTCAAGTAGGCCTTAATGCTGTCCAAAAGCTCTATATCATTTCCCATCAAAATATGTCATCTACATATAATATGAGAAATGCTACAGAGCTCCCACTCACTTTCTTGTAAAGCAGGCTTCTCCATAAGTCTGCATAAACCCAAACGCTTTGGTCATCTCATCAAAGCGAATGTTCCAACTCTGAGATGCTTGCACCAGCCCATAAATCGAGCGTTGGAGCTTGCACACCTTGTCAGCATTCTTAGGATCGACAAAACCTTCTGGCTGCATCATATATAGTTCTTCCTTAAGATAACCGTTAAGGAATGTCGTTTTGACGTCCATTTGCCATATCTCATAATCATAGTATGCGGCAATTGCTAACATGATTCGGATGGACTTCAGCTTTGCTACGGGAGAGAATGTCTCATCGTAGTCAACCCCTTGAACTTGTCGATAACCCTTAGCGACAAGCCTAGCTTTATAGATGGTCACATTACCATCCGCGTCTGTCTTCTTCTTAAAGATCCATTTATTTTCTATGGCTCGCTGATCATCTGGCAAGTCAGTCAAAGTCCATACTTTGTTTTCATACATGGATCCTATCTCGGATTTCATGGCTTCCAGCCATTTGTCGGAATCTGGGCCCGCCATCGCTTCTTCATAGTTCGAAGGTTCACCGTTGTCTAACAACATGATTTCCAAGACAGGGTTGCCGTACCACTCTGGTGCGGAACGTGTCCTTGTAGACCTTTGAAGTTCAGTAGGAGCTTGATCAGAAGTATCATCATCATTAACTTCCTCTCTAATTGGTGCAGGCACCACAGGAACATTTTCCTGAGTTGCGCCACTTTCCGGTTCAAGAGGTAATACTTCATCAAGTTCTACTTTCCTCCCACTTACTTCTTTCGAGAGAAACTCCTTTTCTAGAAAGGATCCATTCTTGGCAACAAAGATCTTGCCTTCGGATCTGAGGTAGAAGGTATACCCAATAGTTTCTTTAGGGTATCCTATGAAGATGCATTTTTCCGACTTGGGTTCGAGCTTTTCAGGTTGAAGTTTCTTGACATAAGCATCGCATCCCCAAACTTTTAGAAATGACAGCTTAGGCTTCTTCCCAAACCATAATTCATACGGTGTCGTCTCAACGGATTTCGACGGAGCCCTATTTAAAGTGAATGCGGTAGTCTCTAAAGCATAGCCCCAAAATGACAGCGGTAAATCGGTAAGAGACATCATAGATTATCCAATAGAGTGCGATTACGACGTTCGGACACACCATTACGCTGAGGTGTTCCAGGCGGCGTGAGTTGTGAAACTATTCCACATTTTCTTAAGTGTGTACCAAATTCGTGACTCAAGTATTCTCCTCCACGATCTGATCGCAAAAACTTGATTTTTCTGTCACGTTGATTCTCAACCTCACTCTGAAATTCCATGAACTTTTCAAAGGTTTCAGACTTGTGTTTCATTAAGTAGATATACCCATATCTACTCAAGTCATCAGTGAGGGTGAGAACATAACGATAGCCACCACGAGCCTCAACACTCATTGGACCGCACACATCAGTATGTATGATTTCCAATAGGTTGGTTGCTCGCTCCATTGTTCCTGAGAACGGGGTCTTGGTCATCTTACCCATGAGGCATGGTTCGCACGTGTCAAATGATTCGTAATCAAGAGACTCTAAAAGTCCATCTTCATGGAGCTTCTTCATGCGTTTGACACCTATGTGACCAAGGCGGCAGTGCCACAAGTATGTGGGACTATCATTATCAACCTTACATCTTTTGGTATTCACACTATGAATATGTGTAGCATTACACTCGAGATTCATTAAGAATAAACCATTCACCATCGGAGCATCACCATAAAACATATCTCTCATATAAATAGAACAACCATTATTCTCAGATTTAAATGAGTAGCCATCTCATATTAAACGAGATCCTGATACAATGTTCATGCTCAAACTTGGCACTAAATAACAATTATTGAGGTTCAAAACTAATCCCGTAGGTAAATGTAGAGGTAGCGTGCCGACGGCGATCACATCGACCTTGGAACCATTCCCGACGCGCATCATCACCTCGTCCTTCGCCAGTCTCCGTTTATTTCGCAGCTCCTGCTTTGAGTTACAAATGTGAGCAACTACACCGGTATCAAATACCCAGGAGCTACTATGAGTACTGGTAAGGTACACATCAATTACATGTATATCACATATACCTTTCGTGATGCCGGCCTTCTTGTCTGCTAAGTATTTGGGGCAGTTCCACTTCTAGTGACCACTTCCCTTGCAATAAAGGCACTCAGTCTCGGGCTTGGGTCCATTCTTTGGCTTCTTCCCGGCAGCTTGCTTACCGGGCGCGGCAACTCCCTTGCCGTCCTTCTTGAAGTCTTCTTGCCCTTGCCTTTCTTGAACTTAGTGGTTTTATTCACCATCAACACTTGATGTTCCTTTTTGACTTCTACCTCTGTTGATTTCAGCATTGCAAATACTTCAGGAATGGTCTTTTCCATCCCCTGCATATTGAAGTTCATCACAAAGCTCTTGTAGCTCGGTGGAAGCGACTGAAGGATTTTGTCAATGACCGTGTCATCCGGGAGATTAACTCCTAGCTGAGTTAAGCTGTTATGTAATCCAGACATAGTGAGTATGTGCTCACTGACAGAACTATTTTCCTCCATCTTACAGCTGAATAACTTGTCGGAGACTTCATATCTCTCGACCCGGGCATGAGCTTGGAAAACCATTTTCAGCTCTTCGAACATCTCATATGCTCCGTGTCGCTCAAAACGCTTTTGTAGCCCCGGTTCTAAGCTGTAAAGCATGCCGCACTGAACGAGGGAGTAATCATCAGCACGTGTCTGCCAAGCGTTCATAACGTCTTGGTTCTGTGGGACGGGTGCGTCACCTAGCGGTGCTTGTAGGACATATTCTTTCTTGGCAGCTATGAGGATGATCCTCAGGTTCCGGACCCAGTCCGTATAATTGTTGCCATCGTCTTTCAGCTTGGTTTTCTCTAGGAACGCGTTGAAGTTGAGGAAACGTGGGCCATTTGATCTACAAGACATATTGTAAAGATTTTAGACTAAGTTCATGATAATTAAGTTCATCTAATCAAATTATACAATGAACTCCCACTTAGATAGACATCCCTCCAGTCATCTAAGTATAACATGATCTGAGTTAACTAGGCCGTGTCCGATCATCACGTGAGACGGACTAGTCAACATCGGTGAACATCTTCATGTTGATCGTATCTTCTATACGACTCATGCTCGACCTTTCGGTCTTCCGTGTTCCGAGGCCATGTCTGTACATGCTAGGCTCATCAAGTCAACCTAAGTGTTTGCATGTGTAAATCTGTCTTACACCCATTGTATCTGAACGTTGGAATCTATCACACCCGATCATCACGTGGTGCTTCAAAACAACGAACTGTCGCAACGGTGCACAGTTAGGGGGAACACTTTCTTGAAATTATTATGAGGGATCATCTTATTTACTACCGCCGTTCTAAGTAAACAAGATGCAAAAACATGATAAACATCACATGCAATCAAATAATAATAGTGACATGATATGGCCAATATCACATAGCTCCTTTGATCTCCATCTTGGGGCTCCATGATCATCTTGTCACCGGCATGACACCATGATCTCCATCATCGTGTCTCCATGAAGTTGCTCGCCAACTATTACTTCGACTACTATGGCTAACACGTTTAGCAATAAAGTAAAGTAATTTACATGGCGTTTCTCAATGACACGCAGGTCATACAAAAAATAAAGACAACTCCAATGGCTCCTGCCGGTTGTCATACTCATCGACATGCAAGTCGTGATTCCTATTACAAGAACATGATCTCATACATCACATATATATCATTCATCATTCATGACAACTTTGGCCAGATCACATCACAAAGCACTTGCTGCAAAAACAAGTTAGACGTCCTCTAAATGTTGTTGCAAGTTTTACGTGGCTGCAAATAGGGTTCTAGCAAGAACATTTTCTTACCTACGTTATAGCCACAACGTGATTTGTCAACTTCTATTTACCCTTCATAAGGACCCTTTTCATCGAATCCGCTCCAGCTAAAGTGGGAGAGACAGACACCCGCTAGCCACCTTATGCAACTAGTGCATGTCAGTCGGTGGAACCAGTCTCACGTAAGCGTACGTGTAAGGTCGGTCCGGGCCGCTTCATCCCATAATACCGCTGAAGCAAAATAAGACTAGTAGCGGCAAGAAAGTTGACAACATCTACGCCCACAACAAATTGTGTTCTACTCGTGCAAAGAGAACTACGCATAGACCTAGCTCATGATGCCACTGTTGGGGAACGTTGCAGAAAACAAAAATTTTCCTACGATTTCACCAAGATCCATCTATGAGTTCATCTAGCAACGAGTGATCGGATTGCATCTACATACCTTTGTAGATCATGCGCGGAAGCATTCAAAGAACGGGGATGAGGAAGTCATACTCGACGTGATCCAAATCACCGAAGATCCTAGCGCCGAACGGACGGCACCTCCACGTTCAACACACGTACGGTCAGCATGACGTCTCCTCCTTCTTGATGCAGCAAGGGGGAAGGAGAGGTTGATGAAGATCCAGCAGCACGACGGCGTGGTGGTGGATGCAAGGGTCACCACAGCAGGGCTTCGCCGTTCTACTACGAGAGGGAGACGTGTTGCAGGGGAGAGGGAGGCGCCAAGACTCAAGGTGTGGCTGCCCCCTCCCTCCCCCCTTTATATAGGTCCCCTAGGGGGTGCGCCGGCCCTAGGAGATGGGATCTCCTAGGGGGGCGTCGGCCAAGGGGTGGAGTGCCCCCCAAGCCAGGTGGGGCGCCCCCCCCCCCCACCCTAGGGTTCCCAACCCTACGCACATGGGGTGGGCCAAGGGGGGCGCACCAGCCCACTATGGGCTGGTTCCCCTCTCTAATTTGGCCCATGGGGCCCTCCGGGATGGGTGGCCCCACCCGGTGGACCCCCGGGACCCTTCCGGTGGTCCCGGTACAATACCGGTGACCCCCGAAACTTTCCCGATGGCCGAAACTGCACTTCCTATATATAATTCTTCACCTCCGGACCATTTCGGAACTCCTCGTGACGTCCAGGATCTCATCCGGGACTCCGAACAACTTTCGGGTTACTGCATATTCATATCTCTACAACCCTAGCGTCACCGAACCTTAAGTGTGTAGACCCTACGAGTTCGGGAGACATGTAGACATGACCGAGATTGCTCTCCAGTCAATAACCAACAGCGGGATCTGGATACCCATGTTGGCTCCTACATGCTCCTCGATGATCTCGTCGGATGAACCATGATGTCGAGGATTCAAGTAACCCCGTATACAATTCCCTTTGTCAATCGGTACGTTACTTGCCTGAGATTCGATCGTCGGTATCCCAATACCTTGTTCAATCTCGTTACCGGCAAGTCACTTTACTCGTACCGTAATGCGTGATCCCGTGACCAGACACTTGGTCACTTTGAGCTCATAGTGATGATGCATTACCGAGTGGGCCCAGAGATACCTCTCCGTCATACGGAGTGACAAATCCCAGTCTTGATCCATGTCAACCCAACAGACACTTTTGGAGATACCCATAGTATACCTTTATAGTCACCCAGTTATGTTGTGACGTTTGGTACACCCAAAGAATTCCTACGGTATCCGGGAGTTACACGATGTCATGGTCTAAGGAAAAGATACTTGACATTGGAAAAACTCTAGCAAACGAACTATACGATCTTGTGCTATGTTTAGGATTGGGTCTTGTCCATCACATCATTCTCCTAATGATGTGATCCCGTTATCAATGACATCCCCATGTCCATAGCCAGGAAACCATGACTATTTGTTGATCAATGAGCTAGTCAACTAGAGGCTCACTAGGGACACATTGTGGTCTATGTATTCACACATGTATTACGATTTCCGGATAATACAATTAAAGCATGAATAATAGACAATTATCATGAACAAGGAAATATAATAATCATTTTATTATTGCCTCTAGGGCATATTTCCAACAATAAGAGAGATCTTCTTGGAGCTCAATGTCCTCGAAGTTGACGGTGCGGTCAGGAGTCTTGAAGCATTTCGAAGCTGAGAGACATGGAACACATCATGAACATTTGCAAAGTTTGAAGGAAGCTCGAGCTGATAGGCGAGGTCGCCTCTCTTTCTAACAATCTTGAAAGGTCCCACGTATCTAGGGGCAAGCTTCCCTTTGATACTGAAGCGACGAGTACCTTTCATAGGAGAGACACGGAGGTAAACATGATCTCCAATCTTGAAAGCCAAATCACGGTACTTACTATCATAGTAGCTCTTTTGGCGGGATTGGGCTGCTTTGAGGTTATCTCGAATGACTTTGCACATCTCCTCTGCCTCTGTGATTAAGTCATTTCCCAAACGCTGACGTTCCCCGGTTTCAGACCAGTTGAGAGGGGTACGGCACTTCCTGCCATACAAAATTTCAAATGGGGCCTTGCCCGAACTTGCTTGAAAACTGTTGTTGTAGGAGAATTCAGCATAAGGAAGACAATCCTCCCACTTCATGCCAAAGGAAATCACACAAGCCCTGAGCATATCTTCAAGAATCTGGTTGACACGCTCGACTTGACCACTAGTTTGAGGATGGAAAGCTGTGCTGAAGCGGATGTTGGTGCCCATGGCCTTCTGAAAAGAATCCCAAAACTTGGAGGTAAAGATGCTGCCACGGTCTGAAGAGATCACTTGTGGAATACCATGTAGAGAGACAATTCGAGAGGTATAGAGTTCCGCCAATTGAGCTGTAGTGATTGACTCTTTGATAAGCAGAAAGTGAGCCACTTTAGTGAGTTTGTCGATGACAACAAATATAGCATCATTGCCACGTTTGGACTTTGGAGACCCAGTCACGAAGTCCATCTCAATGTGGTCAAACTTCCATTCTAGAATGGCAAAAGGTTGGAGGAGACCAGCTGGCCTTTGGTGTTCTGCCTTCACTCTTCTGCAGACATCACACTCGTTCACGAATTGAGCAAACTCGCTCTTAATTCGAGTCCACCAATAAGCCTGCTTGAGGTCCCGATACATCTTCGTGCTCCCAGGGTGGATGGAGAGGAGAGAATTGTGAGCCTCGTTCATGATCACTTTACGAAGTTCACCTTTGGGCACAACAATACGATCCTCGAAGAAGAGAGTATCCTTGTCATCAAGGCGGTAGCACTTGTACTTGGGTTGACTCTTGGCAATCCCAATCTTCACCTTTTTCACCATTGCATCAAGAAGCTGGGCTTGGCGAATCCAGTCTTCCAAGGTAGGAGAGACTTGAAGGTTGGCGAGGAAACCTTGAGGAACAACTTGCATATTAAGTTTGCGGAAAGCTTCACAAAGCTCGGGTTGATAAGGCTTGAGAATTAGACTGTTGCAATAAGCCTTCCTGCTCAATGCGTCAGCAATCACATTCGCCTTGCCTGGAGTATACTCGATACTCGGATTATACTTTTGAATCATTTTGACCCATCGACTTTGCCTGAGGTTGAGATTAGGCTGAGTGAAGATGTACTTGAGGCTCTTGTGATCAGTGAAAATGTCCACTTTCCTTCCCAATAAGAGATGTCTCCAAGTCAAAAGAGCACGCACAACAGCCGCCAAATCAAGATCATGAGTGGGGTAGTTCTTCTCATTGGGCTTCAACTGGCGAGAGGTATAAGCAACAACTTTCTTCTCTTGCATCAACACTGTGCCAAGACCTTGGAGAGAGGCATCATAAAAGACCTCGTACGGCTTGGATTCATCAGGCGGAGTCAGAACTAGAGCAGTGATCAATTTCTCTTTCAAAGTGTTGAAAGCAATGTCACACTCCGGAGACCAAACGTACTTGACGTGCTTCTGGAGAAGATTTGAGAGAGGCTTCGCGATCTTAGAAAAGTTTTCAACGAATCTTCGGCAATAGCTTGCGAGACCGAGGAAGCTACGGAGTGGCTTCACATTCTTAGGAGGTTCCCAATTCACAATTGCGGACACCTTCTCAGGATTCACCGCAATGCCCTTGGCAGAGATGATATGACAAAGATAAAGAACCTCATTGAGCCAAAATTCGCACTTAGAGAACTTGGCGTAGAACTTGTGTTCTCTGAGCTTATCGAGTACCAAACGCGAGTGCTTGGCATGATCTTCCTTGTTCTTCGAGAAAACCAGAATGTCGTCAAGATAGACCAAAACGAAGTCATTGGTGTAGGCATTGAAGATGAAGTTCATCATGCGAGAGAAAGTCGGAGGGGCGTTGACGAGGGCAAAAGACATGACAGTGTATTCATATGAACAATAGCTTGTCCTGAAAGCCGTCTTGGGAATATCTTGCTCACGGATTCGAATCTGATGATAACCCATACAGAGATCAAGCTTGGAGAATACTTGGGCACCTTTGAGTTGTTCGAACAGCTCATTGATGTTGGGAAGTGGGTATTTGTTCTTGATGGTCTTCTTGTTCAATGGACGGTAATCAACACAAAGTCGGTCCATTCCATCCTTCTTCTTCACAAAAAGAACACCACAACCCCACGGAGAAGAACTAGGCCGGATGAGACCCATTCTCTCTTGAATATCGAGTTGCTTCTTCAGCTCCTTCAACTCTTCAGGTCCGAGCTTGTAAGGACTCTTGCACACAGGTTCCGTACCGGGCTCAAGATCAATTACGAATTCAACTGGCCGGTGCGGAGGCATTCCTGGAAGCTCTTCTGGAAAGACGTCTTGATATTCGCAAATGACTAGAATTTGCGAGATAGCATCCAGTTCACGCTTCTCATTGAGAGAAAATAGATGGATGGTATTATCCCGAGCGGCAAAGACAATTACATCCTCAGACGAATGTGTCAATTGAATCTGCCTGGCTGCACAATCAAGCTGAGCCTTGTGCTTAGAAAGCCAATCCATTCCGAGAATAAGATCAATATCCGAGTTACCAAGAACCATCGGAGAAGCCAGAAACTTGTAGTCACCCAAGGTGATAGTAACGTCCGGAACGATGGAGTTAGCATGCAGGCGCTTACCGGGAGAGACAACTGCTAATGGACTAGGCAAAACTTGTGAAACCAATTCATGCCTAGATGTAAACGGTCTCGAGATGAAACAATGCGATGCACCAGTGTCAAAAAGAACTTTAGCTAGAATATCATTAACAGGAAGGTTACCCATGATGACATCTGATGAGTCCCCTGCCTGAGCTGCGTTCATCAAGTTGATCTTGGTGTGCTTGGGGTTATGCTTGACCACAGCTGTACTTGCCGATCTGACAGGAGGAGGAGGAGGAAGCCGTCTCTGATTGAAGCATTTGTTGGCATAGTGACCCTTCTGTTGGCACTTGTTGCACGTGACCTTTGAAAGCGGACGGTGGTACGGAGCACTCGATCTTGGAGCTTGAGACGAAGTCTTGTTCTGAAAGCCAGGGTTGGGTGGGTGGGAAGATCCACTGCCACCTTTGCTCTTCTGCTGATACGGCTGACGGAACGGAGGAGGAGGAAGCCAATACTTCTGCTGCTTGGCCACTTGAGTAGAGGAAGGAGTAGCATCTCTGACTCGCTTCTTGGAAGCATCACATCTAAGTTGAGCGGCCTCTTGCTTCAATGCCATGTTGTAGAACTCATCATACCTCAAGGGCTCAAAGAGAACAAGAGCTAGCTGGATTTCTTCTCTAAGACCACCCCTGAACTGGTATATCATGCTCTTCTCATCTGGTACGTCCTGCTTGGCAAAGCGGGCGAGCTTCTGAAACAACTTGTTGTAGTCATAGACAGACAAAGAGCCTTGCTTCAGGTTGCGGAATTCCTCACGCTTGCTTTCAACCACGCTCTGAGGGATATGGTGAGCTCTGAAATCTTGACGGAATTCATCCCAAGTGATCACACGTCCACCTCTGGAATCCTTGTACTGCTGGAACCATTCTGCAGCTTGATCTTTGAGTTGGAAGGCAGCGAACTTGACAAAGTCCTCAGGCCTGACGTTACTGCACTCGAAATGCTTGCACAGATCCACAAGCCAATCGTCAGCATCAGTTGCCTCAACACAATTGCTGAAAGTCTTTGGCCCGTTAGCAAGGAACTGGTTGAGTGTAGCAAAGTGATTCTAATTGTTGCCTTGGTTCCCTTGGTTGCCTTGATTGCGCTCTTGAAGAATTTGCATGATCAAATGTGTGTTTGCATTGGTTGCGGCCATCACAGCTTGCCATGCCTCCGGAGGAGGTGGAGGTGGTGGCGGATCTTGATTCTGATTCTGATTGGTGCTCTTAGCGGGAGCCATCCTGAAGAGGTTGACCACCGTTAGCACATAGACAGATAAATATTGAAGCTGAATCCGACGGAATGAAAATTGCAACATATAGTCTTCCCATCCGAACAAAATGAACGAATGCATTCCTCTTGAAATGGTCACATATCCATAAATTGAGAAGCCACTTAGAATTTAGGTAGAGAAATAAATCAACAAGGTATGTATCAAGAACAAATACTCGGTAAGAAATCCCAATCTCAAACCAAATATCCGTGGAAGAAGAACTAGAGCTACAAGAATTCCCACCTATGAAACTCCCGAACCTTTCCGGTTATGCAATCAAGTGTTGGGGATACAGGGGAAGCATAATATCTCACCCAAATCTAGCAAATCCTACATCCAGCTGTATCCATCCTTCAATACATAACCGAGAAAAACTTCAGAAACCATCTACATCAACCTTCAAAAAGCATCCGTTATACAAGTTATGGCTATACTCCCGAACTCCCGCCCCAGTACTGGGTGGTGTCGAGGTTATCTCACCAACGAACTGCATAAAAGAGATTTTCGATGTCGGCGTACTAAACTCAGGTATTCCAGAACTGCAACGATAAAATTATGACGACAACACCTCAGAGCTCAACTCCCCAGGACACTTCCACAAAACCCCTGACAGGAGGCACCAAGACAATGTTCTCGTCATAAAACCATCAGAACGATTCCAAGATACCCGCGTGATCCTAAAATTTTTTTAGTGAAATTTGAGAAGAGAAGAGTCAAAACTCTATGTCAGGATGCCTTACCAGAGCGATGAGGAGACTGGGAAGTAAAAAGAATTCCTAAACTCTCCGATATATAATTCCTAAATGACTCAAAACATTTTTTCTAGACACAACTCAGCCGCTAAAAACGATCAAGCAATGGGGCTCCTAAGGTCGGGGAAGGCTCTGATACCAACTTGTAACACCCTCGATGCGACTATATCTCCCACGTGTCGAGGCACGACTTAGAGGCATAATCGCATTGAAGGCATATGACGCAAGTTAGGCAATCTTCACAACATCCCATGTAATATCGATAATAAAAGGAGAAATAACATAGTTGGCTTACACTCGCCACGTCAATCAAGGTACATAAATGACATTACATCATCCAAACACTCATGGCCCGACTACGGCGCCAAAATAAAAGACAACCCATCATGCGACACGGTCCCGATCACCCCCAACTGGGCACCACTACTGATCATCAGGAAAGGAAACATAGTATCATTGAGAGTCCTCGTCGAACTCCCACTTGAGCTCAAGCGCGTCACCTGGAGCGGAATCATCAGGCCCTGCATCTGGGGTAATAGTAATATGTGAGCCACACAGACTCAGCAATCTCGTACCCTCGCGATCAAGACTATTTAAGCTTATAGGTAAGGCAAGGTAAAAAATATATGTGGAGCTGCAGCACGCGACGAGCATATATGGTGGCTATCCTATTCGCAAAAGAAAGCAAGAAGAGAAGGCAAAGCGCGAACGCATAACTAAAGAGGGCAAACCTGCGACAAGCATTACTCTAACACCGTGTCCACTTCCCGGACTCCACCGAGAAGAGTCCATCACGGTAACTCACACGGTTGATTCATTTTAATTAAGTTAAGGTTCAAGTTATCTACAACTGGACATTAACAAATTCCCATCTGCCCATAACCGTGGGCACGGCTTTTGAAAGTTCAAATCCCTGCAGGGGAGTCCCAACTTATCCCATGACAAGCTCTCACGGTCAACGAAGGAATAGACCTCCTCCCGAGATGTTCCGATCAGACTCGGTATCTTGGTTCTTCAAGACACTTCGACAGGTTAAAACAAATCCAGCAACACCGCCCAAATGTGCTGACAAATCCCGATAGGAGCTGCAAATATCTCGTTCTCAGGGCACACTCGGATGAGACTAGCTACGAGTAAAACCAACCCTCAAGTTGCCCCGAGGTGGCCCCGCAGGCATCTCAGTCGGACCAACACTTGGAGGAGCACTGGCCCGGGGGGGTTTAAATAAGATGACCCTCGGACTCCGGAAACCCAAGGGAAAAAGAGGCTAGGTGGCAATTGGTAAAACCAAGGTTGGGCATTGCTGGAAAAGCTTTAATCAAGGCGAACTATCAAGGGGTTCCCATTATAACCCAACCGCGTAAGGAACGCAAAATCTGGGAACATAACACCGATATGATGGAAACTAGGGCGGCAAGAGTGGAACAAAACACTAGGCGAGAGGCCGAGCCTTCCACCCTTTACCAAGTATGTAGATGCATTAAGATAACAAGATAATATAATGATATCCCAACAAGTAAATAAGGTTCCAACAAGGAACGGTCTCCAATCTTCACCTGCAACTAGCAACGCTATAAGAGGGGCTGAGCAAAGCGGTAACATAGCCAATCAACGGTTTGCTAGGACATGGTGGGTTAGAGGTTTGACATGGCAATTTGGGAGGCTTGAAAGCAAGTGGTAGGCATCGTAGCATAGGCATAGCAAAAGAGCGAGCATCTAGCAAAGCAAAGATAGTAGTGATGTCGAGGGTATGATCATCTTGCCTGCAAAGTTGTCAAAGTTAACTAGATCCTCGAAAGCAAACTCAACGGGCTCCTCATTAGTGAACTCGTCTCCGGGCTCTACCCAAACAAGACAAACAAGCAAACGGAACACAATCAACCACGTGCAAAGCTCAAACAATATGATGCAAAGATGGTATGCTATGCGGGATGCGATGCAGGATGCATGAACCTGGCCTCAACTTGGGAATCCAAGTGTGCCACTGGAAATATGAGATGAAATCGCTTGAAAACGATATAAAGAACGCCGGAATCAGAGCTACGGTTTGGAAATGGCAAGCGATTTAAATATGACCACGTTCTGTGATTTACAGCAAGTAGCCATCTAAATGCAACAAGATGAACATGGTACAACACCCAAACATGGCATCAAAATACATGGCAGGAATCCATTCAAGATGCTTAAGAAAAGTCTAGCACTGAGCTACGGCCAGATCATACATTAACAGGTTCAAACAAGCATGGCAAAAATGCATATGACAAACAGATTTCAGACTTAGTGAAATTAACACTTGTCTGGAATTTCAGATCAGATAGCACTCTTTGGAGCATGAAAACTACATGCGACAGGATCTGAACATGGCAAAGTAAAGCATGGAATGGAGCTACTCAAAGAGCTTAACAAAAGTCCCTTAGTGACCTTGAGCCAAAAGGGATCAGAAAATACAATTGCAAGCATGTGAACATGGCAAAAACATAATCAGTTCTCAGACTTTGTGAAAACTAGAGCATGCTGAAACAGATATCAAGTAGGCATGTATACGAGCTCGATGCACTCACTACGGAGCAAGTCATGACAAGCTAAGCATACATCCATCAAGAATACACAAAATACAAGCTAGACATGGCAAGAACAACAGCATAGCATGCATTGATCAACTACAACATCATCGGCAAAATCGCTAACAAGTAGACAATCTGCCCAGATTCACGAAATAGCAAAAGTAGAGCTCGATTGACTCAAGCTAGGGTGCTCCATAATTGCAACCAAAGACATGGATGGATAGAGCACTACAAGATTAACAAAACATCCTTACTGATCATCCTCAAAAGAGGCACGAATCACTAGGAAACAACATGAACATATGGCCATATGAGATAAACAGGTCAAGGACTTAGTGGAAATGCTAAGTCCCTGAAATCAGCATTACCAAGTGCCTCACTTTGCAAGCTTGTACTAGTCACCACACACATCACAAAAATACATGGGTTGCACCTCTGGAAAGATGGCAAAACCCTTAACAAAACATATGTAGGGCTCATGGGCATATCATGCACACATTAATCATGGCAAAAATGACAAATAACTAAATGGAGCAGCAGATCTGACAATTATCTCAAGTAGCACTCTTCTAACAGAATTTCGGGCATCAAGATGAACTCAAATGAAAATGATGCAATGGAAAGAAATGATGTACTCTTTGAGACGAACATTTTGATATGCTATATGCCAAAAACGGAGCTACGGATGCGGAGATATAGCATGATGAACATAGGCAAAAAATTAGGGTTAGGGATAAAAAGTCAACCCGAGATCCAGATCTGGATCCGAGGGTACTGTATCAACACGGCTCCCGAGGATCGCCAGAATCCACGCCGGAGTTGGAGGAGGACGCCGGAGAGGGTGGTGGTGGCCGCGGGCGCGCGGGACGGCGAGGTTCGACCGGTGGAGGAAGGAGCTGGCCACGGCGGCGCTTGCTCCCGCGGTGCGGGCGCACGGCGGCGAGGTCCGGCCGACACCGGGCGGTGGCCGGCGCGGAGCGGCACGGCGGTGCGGTGGCCGCCGGCGAGGATGGCGGCGGGGCCGCGCGAAGAGGGAGGAAGGGCGCTGGAGAAGGGCGGCGGTGGCCGCGATGGGCCTCGGGGGCCCAGCCTGGGCCTCCCGGGCCGGCGATGTGGGGCGGCTGACCAGTGGCGGCGGTGGCGGATACAGACGCGTCCGACTCGTCCGGACGTGTCCGGCGGCGGCGGAGATCCGATTTTTAGGGTTTGGGAGAGGGGATCCGCGAATTTGGAGGAGGGGGTCTTTATATAGGCATAGAGGGAGCTAGGAGAGTCCAAATGAGGTGCGGTTTTCGGCCACGCGATCGTGATCGAATGATCTAGATGATGTAGAGGGTTTTGGTGGGTTTTGGGCCAAATTGGAGGAGTGTTGGGCTGCAACACACACGAGGCCTTTTCGGTCCCTCGGTTAACCGGTGGAGTATCAAACGGAGTCCAAATGTTACGAAACTTGACAGGCGGTCTACCGGTAGTAAACCAAGGCCGCGATGGCAAGTCTCGGCCCAATCCGGAAATGTTTAAACTCCACACACGAAAGAAAGGTAGAAATGACCACCGGAGGAGAACGAAGTGCCGGAATGCAAAACGGACAACGGGGAAAATGCTCGAATGCATGAGATGAACACGTATGCAAATGCAATGCACATGATGACATGATATGAGATGCATGACAATGATAACACCACACGGAGACAAAGACCCGAACCCGAGAAAATAAAATAACTTAAAGCCGGAAACGGCAAGAGTTGGAATACATATTGGGAAGTCATATCAGGGGTGTTACAGGTCCGGAGTGGCCCCCGCCGCACGGGCGCTTCGTACATGACGTCCGAAGACAAGACTCGTTCCTCCCCCGCCAAAGATGACGATGATGCGGAGGAGGAGGAGAGCGACTCTTACTCTAATGAGGGAAGGAAGAAGAGGGTGGCCTCCACAAATCTGGAGGCGGAGGCGCCCAAGAAGGGGAAAGGCCCTCTCAAGGACAGCTCCGCGTGGGATATTGACAGTAGTCCGGACCGACGCCCCCGGAACAAGCCCCTGGCCGCATCGTGAGTACCAAGAACCCATACTCATATTTTTATCCGGCCTCTCCACTCTATGGTATTACTATGGTTAATCCCATTATTGCAGTCCGGCCCACGACAGCTCCCAGCGATCCTCATCGAGAGGCTCGTTGGATTCAAAAGTGATGCCAACAAGTGACCGCCGGCCGCTTACTCTCCCAAGGCCAAGGGAGACGACGAGGTGCTGTCCCAAAGGACCTTCCCGGGCCAGGGAGTGGTTCGGAAGGCCGCCATGGCGGCGCCGGAGGGCGACACCTCAGTCGCCGGACACATGGGGACGCAAATCCCCATGGAGGTTGGGGACCTCGATCAGTTCGGCCCCTAGACGAATACGATTCTAGAGACCCGTGCAGCTCCAGAATCTGACGAACAATCTCCTTCGAAAGAACAGGGTGTGCCTGTCCCACCGGTGACCTCTGTCCAACCAGAGGCACCGGGCAATCTACTCGAAGCGCTACGAGGCGCTTCCATTGTGGAAGATAACCGTATCCTTATGGGTACGGCGATTGAGAAGGTTCACTCCGTCAAGAGCGGACTGACCGAAGCCTGCAACGGCCTGCTGACAGGTTTTGAGGTAAGCGGCGTTTAACCGAGAAAATCCAAATATAGATAGTAGCCCCTGAGACACTGTCCGGTGTTCGGGAAGAAAAGCCGGACATAGGATCTATTAAATTTCGCATGGACCTAACCAAACTGTGTCTGATGTGAATAAGCAGGCGTCGCTGTTGGCCGCGGCCTCTCACACTGCCGAAGTCTCCGGACTAAAGCAGAGACTGGAGCGGTCCGAAGAGGAGCTCGGCCAGGCGAGGAAGCAGCTGGAAGACCAGCAAGGTATGCAATGACTCGCTATATATTTCAGAAAGAATAAATGATGTATACTGACCGTAGTGTCATGATATGTGTAGGGGTGACGACCGAGGTCGAGGCCCTGAAAAAGGCCCTGGTCGAAGCCATGGGGAAAGCTGTCAAGGAGCAGGCCGCTCGCAAGAAGCTTAAGGCTCGGTTGAACGAAGTCCAGCAAGAGCTCCAGGATGCTGTGAAGAAGTATGAGACCTAGGAGGGTGATGTTTTGGCTCGAGAGGCTGAACTCTCAAAGGCTCGCCAAAGCACGGAAGCAGCCCGGGTTGAAGCCCGGGATGCCCTCCAGGAGATCTAGGAGGCCAAGAAGATCACGACGGGTAAGGCATTTAGTATGCAAAGCAAGTACGTGTGGAAGAAGTATTTCTTACTAATCTAGATTCAGAGTTCTCAAGGGGCGTTTGCAGATTTGCCGCGCAGTGTGTCCGACGCCGCGGAGTTCTTCCGAGCCGAAGGAAGCTCGACGAAGAAGTTATTCTGGTCGTAGTACCTTGCACCAGAGCATCCCGTGCCCTTCACCGATCAGTTGAAATAGCTGGTGGAGATGCATTGGGTGGCCGAACTAGCCATGAAGGATTTGATAATCCGGATGTGGCCTGCAGAAGCTATGCCCGGAAGCTACTTCGGGCTTGTGAAGTCTGGTGAACGCATGTCCTCGGCTGGACATCATCAAGCGATCGACCTGCATTGAAGGTGCGCGCATGGCCTTCGCCCGCGTCAAGGTGTGGTGGGCGAAGATGGACGCCGTCAAGCTGACGACCGGGGTGGCGCCAGAGGGCAAGGAGCACCGCATGCCAGAGCGATATTTTGCAGATGTCATGGAGGTGTCTCGCATTGTAGCGACGGAATGTGCGCAAGACATTATTTTCGAATGAATACATTCATGTTGTCTTTGCCTTGCATGATAAAGCAAGAATTGTTATGTAATATAATGTTTTTAAAAAAAAATCTCCTCCTGTGCAGCTGTGTTGTGTGAAATCTGAGAGTTGGCCAGTCGTCGGCTTCTACCCCCACGTAGGAAATATGGGGGTGTTCGGGATGTTATCTAAACACTCTTGATCCAATTGTTTGGTCCTTGAAGGAGGTGTTTAGTGCAACGAACCAGGCAATCGAACTATGCGGCTTTAGCACCCTCACTTAGCCATAGGAGTTCGACAATAGAAATATAGGTGCAACCCCTAGTATCCGAACTAGGATGCTATAAACACTTGATCGGGTAAGTACCAATCCCTCGCATAATGCGGAAAAAATCTCTAAGGATTTGAGACCTCCGAAGAGCTGACCGGCTCTCGCCACATCATGACAGTCAGTTTTCGGCTTTCTCTACTGAGGTGCTCACTTGGTTAAACCAGGGCACAATCGCAGTAGTTCTCCCTTTACTACCCTAGCCGATACAGTGAAACATAAGGTAGTAAGCACAGGATCCGAGCAACCCAACTATTGACCAAAGACATGATTCAGAGCCAATGCATATAATGCTAATTTCGGCGTGCCGAACTGTACTGTAAAAGTGTTCGGACTTTTGTTGCCATGTTATGGGGCGGTATGAAGCCCCTGGCAAATTGAAACGCACTAGAGTGTACGGATGTTACCTGATAGAGTTTACCAGAAAAGAAAAGACAAAAAGGAAGAAAAAGAAGAACAAGTGATAAGCTAGAGCCGTAAAATTTGGGCCACAAACTATTCTTATTATAATTTCATTGGTGCATTAAAGCACATTTATACAAGTAATGCAATAAGCAGAAGGCTATTTACTATGCCTTAACCAAGGGAGAGCTGCGTGTGGGCCCTATAAAACAGGTAAAGGGATCGTTAAAGAAACCACCTAAGGATTTCCCAGTACGGCCATGCTTCTTGTCGCCTTGGTGTTTTTATCCTTCAAAAAGAATCGATGGTCAAGCCGTCAAGAAAGGCCTGTAAAAAAAGAAAAAAGGGAAATACTAAAAGTATGTGTGTCCGGGGTGATCGAGCCGTATTGTGGATCACAAGCTGATTATGCCTCCATCCGTGTCCATGGTACTTTTAGTGCGTAATTATGTACGCGCGGTACAATTGCCGCCACTTGGTCAGGACTGGGGCGGAGGCCAAATTGCTAGTCGAGCTCTTGACGAGCCGAACTATCCTTCTGCAGAATGGTTCAGACTCTCTTGACAGTGTCCGGGGGATCGGCCCTCGAATTGAGGTTCTGCTTGAAAAGGCCGCCATGTACTTCTGCCGCTAAGGAAACGGTGTGCTCCTCGGTGCGGAGGGAGCACTCCGTGTTTCCATTGACTATTATGACGCCACGTGGTCCGGGCATCTTGAGCATGAGATAAGCTTAGTGTGGCACCGCATTGAATCAAGCAAATGCGGTTCGTCCAAGCAGTGCATGGTAGTCGCTGCGAAAGGGGACGATATCAAAGATTAGCTCCTCGCTTCAGAAGTTGTACGAAGATCCAAAGACAACCTCTAGTGTGATTGAGCCCGTACAACGGGCCTCTACGCCTGGTATGACTCCTTTAAAGGTAGTCTTTGTGGGCTTGATCCGTGATGGGTTAATGCCCACTTTGCGCATTGTATCCTGATAGAGCAAGTTGAGGCTGCTGCCACCGTCCATCAGGACTCGTGTCAGGTGGAACCCATCAACTATTGGGTCTAGGACTAGTGCGGCTGAAACGCCGTGATGGATACTGGTCGGATGATCCCGACGATCAAAAGTGATCAGGCATGACGACCATGGATTAAATTTTGGGGCGACTGGCTCTATCGCGTAGATGTCCCTAAGCGCACGCTTGCACTCCCTCTTGGGGATGTGGGTTGCGTATATCATGTTCACCGTTTTGACCTGAGGGGGAAACTACTTCTGTTCCCCTATGTTCGGCGGTCGGGGCTCCTCGTCCTCGTCCTCGCTTTGCGATCCCTTATCCTTGTTTTCGGCATTTAACTTGCCGGCCTATTTAAAAACCCAACAATCTCTATTGGTGTGATTGGGTGGTTTGTCTAGGGTGCCATGAATCTGGCACGGACGATCAAGTATGCGGTCGAAGCTAGATGGGCCCGAATTGTTCTTTTGGAACGGCTTCTTCCGCTGACCGTACTTAGAGCCACTGAATCCGGCATTGACCGCCGTATCCTCGGTGTTGTCATTGTTGTTTCGACGCTTGTCTCTATTGTGTCGAGACTTCTCTTTGCTATTTTTAGCTTCAGGGGTGCCGGTGTCGGTTGCATTGTTTTTGCTACGGGCCAGCCAACTGTCCTCGCCCACGCAAAAGTGGGTCATGACTGCCGTGAGGGCCGCCATGGACTTTGGCTTCTCTTGGACGAGGTGGCGGGAGAGCCATTTGTCGCGGATGCTATGTTTAAAGGCCCGTAGGGCTTCGGCATCCGGACAGTCGATGATCTGATTCTTTTTAGTTAAGAACCTAGTCCAGAATTTCCTTGTGGACTCTCTGGGCTGTTGAACTATATGGCTTAAGTCATCAGCATCCGGAGGTCGAACATACATACCTTGGAAGTTATCAAGGAAGGCTTCTTCCAAGTCCTCCCAGCTACTGATGGAATTTTCAGGCAGGCTGTTCAACTAGTGTCGGACTGGTCCTTTGAGTTTTAGGGGGAGGTATTTAATGGCATGAAGGTCATTGCCACGGGCCATATGAATGTGGAGAATTAAGTCTTCGATCCATACCATGGGGTCTGTGGTTCCATCCTATGATTCTATATTCATGGGTTTGAACCTTCTAGGAATTCATGTTCCATGACTTCGTCAGTGAAGCAATGAGGGTGTGCGGCGCCTCTATATCGGGTCGTATCGCGACGTAGCTCTGATGGAGTCCGTCTGTGGCTTTCAGCCCGCGCATGACTAGTTTTGTCACGTCCGAATAGATTGTTGTCGTCGCATGTCGGGGCACGTCCTCGCGATCTGTAGATCGATCTGTTATGTCATGCTTTCTTGTTCAGGTCCTATCGAAGGTCATATGTATGACCATGGGCTGATTTACCTCTGCCTTTACGATGAGGCGGGGCGGGCTGGTGTTCGGCTTGAGTTGCCGTTTTATCCCGACCGCGTGGTGGTCGGTCAGCTGCATTGCGCGATGGTGGTATGTGTTCCAGCGCCTCATTGTCGAACCGAGGTAGCAATTTGCGCTTCGGGTAGCTTTTGGCTGGGTGCTTGAGGCCGTATTCTTCGACTGCTAGGATGTCGGTCCATTTATCATTGAGCAGATCTTGGTCAGCTTGAAGCTGCTGCTGCTTCTTTTTCAGGCTCCTTGCAGTGGCTATTAGTTGGCGCTTGAAGCGCTCCTGCTCAAGAGGTTCCTCAAGCACGATGAAATCCTTGGTGCCGAGGCTCGCCTCATCCTCGGAGAGCGGAAGATAATTACCGTCCTCCGAGTCTTCGTGTGTGACATGTTTACCAGGGCTAACCTGCCCATCATCCCGTTCATCCTGTTCAGTAGCTGCGTGAACGAGGTCTTCGTTGTCTTCGGCACCTTCCGGAGTGTTATCTTCTCCTGTGCCGGTATTGCTGCCTTTCTTGCAGCTTGACTTAGAGCAGCGCCGTTGATGCCGGCGCTTTGATTGTATTTCGGAAGGTTTAACCTCAACTGGATCTTCCTTGTCATCGCCGCTGTTCTCCTTTGGTGCATCCACCATGTATACATCATACGAGGAAGTGGCCGTCCAGCGTCCGGTGAACGGCAGGTTCTGGGCCTCTTCTTCTCCGGCATCGTCGTCCATACCATCGATGTCGTCGGAGCTGTAATCGAGCATGTCAGTTAAGTCTTCGACAGTGGCTATGAAGTGGGCGGTGGGTGGGAAGTGAAATTCTCCCTCATCAGCCTCCGGTTCAATCCAGACACAATTTGGCTGTGAGCCCCCCGATAAAGATAGTGCTCTTAACGAGTTCAGCACATCGCCCAAAGGCGAGCGTCGGAAGATGTCAACGGAGTCAAATTCGACGATCGATGACCGATCAAGCTTGAGGCACGCGAACGCACAAGGTTTGGAACCTGTAGCCGGAGACGAGTCCGTAGCTCCGGTGATAGAGATGTCACTTGAAGTTAAGTTTGTGTGCGGCTCCAACACCGTGGAGTATGCGGCTTCCGTGGCAGGGTTGAGCTTTCTGTCTTCGGATGGCGCAATCTGTTCCGGATCTATGGCCAGAGCAGCTACTAGTACCATCTCCTGCGTATAGACCGATGACAGATTTAGGTGATGTTCATCGTGGTGGCAGGGAGCGGTAGGCGTGGTCTCAAATCCGTCAAAGATCAAGTCTCCATAGATATCTGCCACATAGTTCAAGCTTCCAAATTTGACCTGGTGGCTAGGGGCGTAGCTTTCGATCTGCTCCAGATGGTTAAGCGAGTTGGCACGTAGTGCGAAGCCGCCGAACACAAAGATCTGTCTGGGGAGGAAGACTTCCCCTTGGACTGCATCATTGCGGATGATTGAAGGGGCCATCAAACCTTTTGTGGACAGCACAGTGGAACTCTCAATGAAAGCACCAATGTCAGTGTCAAAACTGGCGGATCTCGGGTAGGGGGTTCTGAACTGTGCGTCTAGGATCGATGGTAACAAGAGACGGGGAACACAATGTTTACCCAGGTTCGGGCCCTCTCTATGGAGGTAATACCCTACTTCCTGCTTGATTGATCTTTGATGAATATGAGTGTTACAAGAGTTAATCTACCACGAGATCATAATGACTAAACCTTAAAAGTCTAGCCGGACTATGATTATCAGAATACATCTACAGACCTAGCCCTCCGGTTTATATAGACATAGGAGGGATCTAGGGTTACACACGGTCAGTTACAGAGAAAGGAATATTCATATTTGGTCGCCAAGCTTGCCTTCCACGCCAAGGAGAGTCCCATCCGGACACGAGTAGAGTCTTCAGTCTTCGTATCTTCACGACCCATCAATCCGGCCAATATCCAATAGGTCGGGCGCCCGAGGACCCCTTAGTCCAGGACTCCCTTATCAGGGGCGCGGGGAATCGAGACCGACCCGCTGCTCTAATCAGTGGTGACCCAGTTTCCCATCTCGTCATTTAAGGCCCGTGCCACCGCATCCATCTCCTACTATCTCCGAGGTATGGGGGACACGTGGCGAGCAAGCAGAAATCGAGGGGACGAGTGAGGCGACCGTTTTCCATCCCATGATCATAGGACCCGGCCGCCTTGAAGGCCACGACTCGAGTCCATTCAGTAAATGAGCCACGCCCCTGCATTTTCCTCTTTTTATGGGAAAGCGCAAGCCACCTCTTTACCACGATGTGACGCATGAGGGCAGCAACTGCCCCCACATCACACACGATCCCCACGTTGCGCATTCAACGCGGGTCATGGAGAAGTGCGACGAACGGAGGATTTACAGCAGTAAAACTCGGCCCTGCATGCCCGCGCACCGTTTTGGGCCTAGCCCAACAACACGTCGCGCTTATGTATGGCCCAGGCCCGGGGGCTCCTGTAGGTGCACAAAAATAGGGGCCCTCTTTTGTACCCCTTTACTTGTGCGCAGACAGTTAGAGTCGCGCCTGTGGCCATACCTAGCGAGGCAGAGGAAGCAGAAGCACAAGACAACCCGAACAACGCCAAGACCAAAGACACAAAGAGCAAGAGGGCTAGGTGGACTCCCCCGGCAAGACCCTTGCCGGGGCGGCCTCCGCAGCCCCGGCAAGCGCCTTGCCGGGGCAACTTGCCCAACGCCAGTAGAGCGCGCCACCCTTAAGCCCAAGGGTTCCAACACCATCAACCATATTGGAACCAAGGCTCAGGAGGCACCTCCATGGTGACATACAAATCTTTGTGAAGACAAAGAGCCCACAAGACTAGACGATGACCAAAAGACAAGACAATCGCAAGCTCCCTTGCCGAGGATGTTGATACATCTCCAATGTATCTATAATTTTTGATTGCTCCATGCTATATTATCTACTGTTTTGGACTATATTGGGCTTTATTTTCCACCTTTATATTATTTTTGGGACTAACCTATTAACCGGAGGCCCAGCCTAGAATTGCTGTTTTTTTGCCTATTTCAGTGTTTCGAAGAAACGGAATATCAAACAGAGTCCAAACGGAATAAAACCTTCGGGAACGTGATTTTCTCAACGAACATGATCCAGGAGACTTGGACCCTACGCCAAGGCATCAGAGAGGCGGTCACGAGGGTGGGGCGCCCCCCCTAGGGCGCGCCCCCTGCCTCGTGGGCCCCTCGATGCTCCACCGATGTACTTCTTCCTCCTATATATACTTACGTACCCCCAAACGATCAGAACAGGAGCCAAAAACCTAATTCCACCACCGCAACTTTCTATATCCATGAGATCCCATCTTGGGGCCTGTTCCAGAGCTCTGCCGGAGAGGGTCGTCATCACGGAGGGCTTCTACATCATCATAGCCTCTCCGACGAAGTGTGAGTAGTTTACCTCAGACCTTCGGGTCCATAGTTAGTAGCTAGATGGCTTCTTCTCTCTTTTTGGATCTCAATACAAAGTTCTCCCCCTCTCTTGTGGAGATCTATTCGATGTAATCTTCTTTTAGCGGTGTGTTTGTTGAGATTGATGAATTGTGGGTTTATGATCAAGTCTATCTATGAATAATAATTGAATCTTCTCTGAATTCTTTTATGTATGATGGGTTATCTTTGCTAGTCTCTTCGAATTATCCATTTGCTTTGGCCAACTAGATTGGTAGTTCTTGCCATGGGAGAAGTGCTTAGCTTTGGGTTCGATCTTGCAGTGTCCTTTCCCAGTGACAGAAGGGGCAGCAAGGCACGTATTGCATCGTTGCCATCGAGGATAACAAGATGGGGTTTATTTCATATTGCATGAATTTATCTCTCTACATCATGTCATCTTGCTTAAGGCGTTACTCTATTTTTAACTTAATACTCTAGATGCATGCTGGATAGTGGTCGATGAGTAGAGTAATAGTAGTAGATGCAGAATCGTTTCGGTCTACTTGTCATGGACGTGATGCCTATATACATGATCATGCCTAGATATTCTCATAACTATGCTCAATTCTGTCAATTGCTCAATAGTAATTTCTTCACCCACCGTAGAATACTTATGCTCTTGAGAGAAGTCACTAGTGAAACCTATGGCCCCCGAGTCTATTCTCATCATATTAATCTCCATCACTTTAATCTTGCTTTGCTTTTTACTTTTCCTTTACTTTTTACTTTGCATCTTTATACCAAAAATATTATATCTATCAGATCTCACTCTCGTAAGTGATCGTGAAGGGATTGACAACCCCTAATCATGTTGGTTGCGAGTAGCTATCGTTTTGTGCAGGTACGAGGGACTTGAGCGTGGCCTCCTACTGGATTGATACCTTGGTTCTCAAAAACTGAGGGAAATACTTACGCTACTTTGCTGCATCATCCCTTCCTCTTCGGGGAAAACCAACACAAGCTCAAGAGGTAGCAAGAAGGATTTCTGGCGCCGTTGCCGGGGAGTCTACGCAAAAAGTCAACATACCAAGTACCCATCACAATCCCTATCTCTCGCATTACATTATTTGCCATTTGCCTCTCGTTTTCCTCTCCCCCACTTCACCCTTGCCATTTTATTCGCCCTCTCTTTCTCCTTCTCCTTCTCCTCCCCCCTCTCTATTTGCCTCTTTTTGCCCGTTTCTTGTTTGCTCGTATGGTTGGAATAGTTATTTATTTATTACTAAACAGAGAACCTAAGATTTATGGATCCTCATCCACTTGCTAATCTTTTTAAGAGATCCAATTATGATGAACCAATTGCTAGTGAGTTTTGTGCACTAGATTATGTTTATGAAGTTTTGCTTGAAATTCGTGAATCTGCAAAGTGTGATGAATTACTTTATGAAGCGATTCACGATAGATATTTGAATAAAAAGCATGATTGCAATGATTTTACTATAAATTCTCTTGATGTCAATTGTGCTAATAATAAGCAAAACCCTAAGCTTGGGGATGCTAGTTTTGCTATGTCTACTACTTGTTGTAATGATAATGATTGGGGTGATTCTTCTTATGATATTGAAAATTTATTTAAGCCCCATGATGAATATGAGATTGATAATAGTGTTTGCAATATTATTGAAAGTGGGTTTGGAATAGTGTCAACTTTAGATCCCACATATTTGGAGAATGTTCAATCTTATGTAATTTTTGATAAAAGTGGGTTTGGAAAGGTCATGGCTTTAGTTAATGTTAATCCCACTATTTTGGAAGAGTGTAAACTTTGCATCCATATGGATCGTGTTGAAAATATTTTGTGTGATAGCTATTTTGTTGAATTTTCTTATGATCCCTCATGCAATTATTATGAGAGAGGAAAATATGGTGGTAGACATTTTCATGTTACTAAATTACCTCTCGTTATATTGAGATTGCTATTGTTTCTTTCCGCTTCCTTGCATATGCTAGTTTTTGCTTGCCTTGACAATTTGTTGCCTATAAATGCCTATGCATAGGAAGTATGTTAGACTTAGATGTGTTTGTCACCTGTTTTATGATGCTCTCTTTGTGCTTCAATTCTTATCTTTCATGTGAGCATCATTAAAATTATCAATGCCTAGCTTTAAGGATTTAAAGAAAAGCGCTTGTTGGGAGACAACCCAATATTTATCCTTCCTGTTATTCAATAAATAAATTATTTAGCCTCTGTTTTGGTTGTGTTTTTTGTGTTTAATTAGTGTTTGTGCCAAATAGAACCCTTGGGAAGACTTGGGGAAAGTCTTGTTGAACTTGCTGTAAAAAACAGAAATTTTAGCGCTCACGAGAACTGCTTTAGTTTTTATTTGAAGAGTGATATTTAGTTAATGATTTATGCAGAAAATTCCTCACGTCCAGAAATTTATTTTAGAATTTTTGGGTTTCCAGATCTTGCGCTAGCTACAGATTACTACAGACTGTTGTGTTTTTGACAGATTCTGTTTTTCGTGTGTTGTTTGCTTATTTTGATGAATATATGGTTAGTAAAATAGTTTATAATCCATATAGAAGTTGGGATACAGTAGGTTTAACACCAATATAAATAAAGAATGATTTCATTACAGTACCTTGAAGTGGTCTTTTGTTTTCTTTCGCTAACGGAGCTCACGAGTTTTCTACTTTAAGTTTTGTGTTGTGAAGTTTTCAAGTTTTGGGTGAATTCTTGTGATGGATTGTGGAACAAGGAGTGGCAAGAGCCTAAGCTTGGGGATGCCCATGGAACCCCCAAGATAATCCAAGGACACCAAAAATTCAAAGCTTGGGGATGCCCCGGAAGGCATCCCCTCTTTCGTCCACTTCCATCGGTAATTTACTTGGAGCTATATTTTTATTCACCAACATGATATGTGTTTTGCTTGGAGCATCTTGTATTATTTTTGTCTTTGTGTTTTAGTATGCCACAATCATCCTTGCTGTACACACCTTTTAAGAGAGCCATACATGAATTAGAATTTGATAGAATACTCTATGTGCTTCACTTATATCTTTTTGAGCCAAGTAGCTTTTCTCTATGTGCTTCACATATATCTTTAGAGCTAAGTAGTTTTGCTCTATGTGCTTCACTTATATCTTTTTGAGCGTTATAATTTGGCTCTATGTGCTTCACTTAGATCTTTTAGAGCACGGTGGTGGATTTGTTTTAAAGAAACTATTGATCTCTCATGCTTCACTTAAATTATTTTGAGAGTCTCTTAATAGCATGGTAATTTGCTTAATAATAATATGCTTGGTATTCAAGATTTGTGAAACTTTCTTTTGAGTGTGTTGAATACTAAGAAAATATTGAAACATGATAATTGTTTTGAGATATGGAGGTGATAATATTAAAGTCATGCTAGTTGAGTAGTTGTGAATTTAAATAATACTTGTGTTAAAGTTTGTGATTCCCGTAGCATGCACGTATGGTGAACCGTTATGTGATGAAGTCGGAGCATGATTTATTTATTGATTGTCTTCCTTATGAGTGGCAGTCGGGGACGAGCGATGGTCTTTTCCTACCAATCTATCCCCCTAGGAGCATGCGTGTAATACTTTGCTTTGATAACTTCTAGATTTTTGCAATAAGTATATGAGTTCTTTATGACTAATGTTGAGTCCATGGATTATATGCACTCTCACCCTTCCAGCTTTGCTAGCCTCTCTAATACCGTGCACTTTTCACCGGTATCATACATCTACCATATACCTTCCTCAAAACAGCCACCATACCTACCTATTATGGCATTTCCATAGCCATTCCGAGATATATTGCCATGCAACTTTCCACCGTTCCATTTATCATGACACATTCATCATTGTCGTATTGCATATCCTGGTACACCGCCGGAGGCATTCATATAGAGTCATATTTTGTTCTAAGCATCGAGTTGTAACTGTTGAGTTGTAAGAAAAATAAATGTGTGATGATCATCATTATTAGAGCATTGTCCCAAGTGAGGAAAGAATGATGGAGACTATGATTCCCCCACAAGTCAGGATGAGACTCCGGACGAAAAATAAATAAAAGAGGCCAAAGAAGCCCAAATAAAAAAAGAAAATAGGCAATAAAAAAAGAGAAAAGGCCCAAAAAATGAGATAAAAAGAGAGAAGGGACAATGTTACTATCCTTTTACCACACTTGTGCTTCAAAGTAGCACCATGATCTTCATAGTAAAGAGTCTCTCATGTTATCACTTTCATATACTAGTGGGAATCTTTCATTATAGAACTTGGCTTGTATATTCCAATGATGGGCTTCCTCAAATTGCCCTAGGTCTTCATGAGCAAGCACATTGGATGCACACCCACTTAGTTTCTTTTTGAGCTTTCATATAATTATAGCTCTAGTGCATCTATTGCATGGCAATCCCTACTCACTCACATTGATATCTATTGATGGGCATCTCCATAGCCCGTTGATACACCTAGTTGATGTGAGACTATCTTCTCCTTTTTGTCTTCTCCACAACCACCATTCTATCCCACCTATAGTGCTATATCCATGGCTCACGCTCATGTATTGCGTGAAGATTGAAAAAGTTTTGAAAAAGTTAGAGTATGAAACAATTGCTTGGCTTGTCATTGGGGTTGTGCATGATTTAAATACTTTGTGTGGTGAAGATAGAGCATAGCCAGAATATATGATTTTGTAGGGATAACTTTCTTTGGCCATGATATTTTGAGAAGACATAATTGCTTTGTTAGTATGCTTGAAGTATTATTATTTTTATGTCAATATAAACTTTTGTCTTGAATCTTTCGAATCTGAATATTCATATCACAATTAAGAAGATTTGCATTGAAATTATGCCAAGTAGCATTCAGCATCAAAAATTCTCTTTTTATCATTTACCTACTCGAGGACGAGCAGGAATTAAGCTTGGGGATGCCTGATACGTCTCCAATGTATCTATAATTTTTGATTGCTCCATGCTATATTATCTACTGTTTTGGACTATATTGGGCTTTATTTTCCACTTTTATATTATTTTTGGGACTAACCTATTAACCGGAGGCCCAGCCCAGAATTGTTGTTTTTTGCCTATTTCAGTGTTTCGAAGAAACGGAATATGAAACGGAGTCCAAACGGAATAAAACCTTCGGGAACGTGATTTTCTCACCGAACGTGATCCAAGAGACTTGGACCCTACACCAAGGCATCGGAGAGGCGGTCACGAGGGTGGGGGCGCCCCCCTAGGGCGCGCCCCCTTGCCTCGTGGGCCCCTCGATGCTCCACCGACGTACTTCTTCCTCCTATATATACCTACGTTCCCCCAAACGATCAGAACAGGAGCCAAAAACCTAATTCCACCACCGCAACTTTCTATATCCATGAGATCCCATCTTGGGGTCTGTTTCGGAGCTCCGCCGGAGAGGGCCGTCATCACGGAGGGCTTCTACATCATCATAGCCTCTCTGATGAAGTGTGAGTAGTTTACCTCAGACCTTCGGGTCCATAGTTAGTAGCTAGATGGCTTCTTCTCTCTTTTTGGATCTCAATACAAAGTTCTCCCCCTCTCTTGTGGATATCTATTCGATGTAATCTTCTTTTTGCGGTGTGTTTGTTGAGATCGATGAATTGTGGGTTTGTGATCAAGTCTATCTATGAATAATATTTGAATCTTCTCTGAATTCTTTTATGTATGATTGGTTATCTTTGCGAGTCTCTTCGAATTATCCGTTTAGTTAGCCAACTAGATTGGTAGTTCTTGCCATGGGAAAAGTGCTTAGCTTTGGGTTCAATCTTGCGGTGTCCTTTCCCAGTGACAGAAGGGGCAGCAAGGCACGTATTGCATCGTTGCCATCGAGGATAACAAGAGGGGGTTTATTTCATATTGCATGAATTTATCTCTCTACATCATGTCATCTTGCTTAAGGTGTTACTCTGTTTTTAACTTAATACTCTAGATGCATGCTGGATAGCGGTCGATGAGTGGAGTAATAGTAGTAGATGCAGAATGATTTCGGTCTACTTGTCACGGACGTGATGCCTATATACATGATCATGCCTAGATATTCTCATAACTATGCTCAATTTTGTCAATTGCTCAACAGTAATTTGTTCACCCACCGTAGAATACTTATGCTCTTGAGAGAAGTCACTAGTGAAACCTATGGCCCCCGGGTCTATTCTCATCATATCAATCTCCATCACTTTAATATTGCTTTGCTTTTTACTTTGCCTTTACTTTTTACTTTGCATCTTTATACCAAAAATACCAAAAATATTATATCTATCAGATCTCACTCTCGTAACTGACCGTGAAGGGATTGACAACCCCTAATCGCGTTGGTTGCGAGTAGCTATCATTTTGTGCAGGTACGAGGGACTTGAGTGTGGCCTCCTACTGGATTGATACCTTGGTTCTCAAAAACTGAGGGAAATACTTACGCTACTTTGCTGCATCATCCCTTCCTCTTCGGGGAAAACCAACGCAAGCTCAAGAGGTAGCAGATGCCCCCGCGGCCCCGACAAGGCTCCTTGCCGAAAACACTCGCATGGCCCCGGCAAGACCCTTGCCGAGGGCGGTCACAAGACCTCGGCAAGACCCTTGCCGGGAATATACACGGGACCGCGACAAGACCTTGCCGCCCCGTCACCACCCCAGCTCAGCGGCCAACCCACCAACTGAGGCTAGTACCCCTGTGGCAGTATGTGGATGCTAATCCAACTAGTCAAGCACCTGCATGGTGGAATGCAGATATTCGTGAAGACCCTACCACCACACCATCTCAGCGACCTGCCAGCTTACATGGCGGTGCATGCCTCATTGGCCTGGACGCGTGTCAGAGTGAGAAGGAACGGCGACGGATGGGACATGCCTCGCTGCCATCCCCAATAAAGCAATGGGACACCTAAGGAGCGCATTTAATGCGCCTTGTCCCGTAATGACAGGCGATAAGCTTGTACACTATTTACCTTTGCACCTCTTGTGTGCCACTATGGCGACCCCTTTTTGACTATAAAAGGAGGCCCGAGGTGTACTGGAGGAGGATTCAGATCTTTTGGACTACACACGCACCGCAGCTAGTTCGGAAGCTCGAGAACACTAATATACAACAAAGCAGGACTAGGATACTACGCATCCTTGCGGCCCAAACTTGGGTAAACGATCTTTGTGCTGGCTACTAGACCCTCTCTTTGCACAACCCCGCACCCGCCAACCATAGAAGGGATCCCAGTGATTCCACAGGTGTCATTTCCATCGACACAAAGCTTTCTTAAGTATTTCAAATGCTTCTACACAATCATCATCAAAGACAAATGGAACATTTTTTTGTAAGAGATTAGTCTGAGGCCTAGAAATTTTAGATAAGTCATTAATGAACCTCCTATAAAAACCGGCATGACCAAGGGAACTTCTTATACCTTTAATGTCCTTAGGACATGGCATCTTTTCAATAGCATCAACTTTAGCTTTATCAACTTCAATACCTCTTTCAGAAATTTTATGCCCCAAGACAATACCTTCATTAACCATAAAGTGGCACTTCTCCCAATTCAACACAAGATTAGTTTCTTCACATCTCTGCAAAACTCGATCAAGGTTGCTTAAGCAATCATCAAAAGAAGTTCCATATATGGAGAAATCATCCATGAAAACCTCAACAATCTTTTCACAAAAGCCAGAGAATATAGCAGTCATACATCTTTGAAAGGTAGTAGGTGCATTGCATAAACCAAAAGGCATACGTCTATAAGCAAAGCTACCGAAAGGGCAAGTGAAAGTTGTATTTTCTTGATCCTCTTTTGACACAGGTATTTGAGAGAAACCAGAATAACCATCTAGAAAGCAGAAATGCGTATGTTTGGATAATCTTTATAGCATTTGACCAATAAAAGGTAAAGGGTAATGATCCTTTTTAGTAGCTTTGTTTAATTTGCGGAAATCAATTACTATTTTATAACCTGTAACAATTCTTTGTGGGATCAATTCATTTTTATCATTAGGAACAACAGTAATACCTCCCTTCTTAGGGACACAATGGACAGGACTTACCCACTGACTATCTGCAACGGGACAAATTATACCTGCCTCCGGAAGCTTTAGTATTTCTTTTCTTACCTCTTCTTTCATCTTAGGATTTAACCGTCATTGGTGATCAACAACCGGTTTCGCATCTTTCTCCAATTTTATTTTGTGCTAGCATAGAGTGGGACTAATGCCCTTAAGATCATCAAGAGTATATCCAGTAGCAGCGCGGTGCTTCTTCAGAGTTTTCAATAATTTCTTTTCTTCATGCTCTGAAAGGTTAGCACTAATAATAACAGGATATATCTCTTTCTCATCAAGATAAGCATATTTAAGAGTATCAGGCAAAGGTTTAAGCTCAAACACAGGATCACCCTTGGGTGGAGGAGGATCCCCTAGAATTTCAACAGGTAAGTTGTGTTTCAAAGTAGGTCCCTGTTTAAAGAATACTTCATCTATTTCCCTTCTTTCATTCATAAACATATCATTTTCATGGTTGAGAAAATTATGTTCTAAACGATCATTAGGAGGCACGACAATAGAAGAAATACCAATAATTTCATCTTTACTAGGCAATTCTTTATCATGGGGTTGTCTACGGAATTTAGCAAAATTAAACTCATGAGACATATCTCCCAAACCAATAGTAACAACATCCTTTTTGTAATCTATCCTAGCATTAATAGTATTCAAGAAGGGTCTACCAAATATAATGGGACAAAAGTTATCTTGTGGGGAACCAAGAACAAGAAAATCAACAGGATATTTAACTTTCCCACACAAGACTTCAACATCTCTAACAATCCCAACTGGTGAAATAGTGTCTCTATTGGCAAGCTTAATTGTAACATCAATTTCCTCTATCTCAGCAGGTGCAATATCATGCATAATTTCTTTGTATAAGGAATAAGGTATTGCACTTGCACTAGCATCCATATCACATAAGCCATGATAGAAATGATCTCCTATTTTAACAGAAATAACAGGCATGCCTACAACAGGTCTATGTTTATTTTTAGTATCGGGTCTAGCAATTCTAGCACCTTCATCACAGAAGTAAATAACATGCCCATCAATATTATCATACAAGAGATCTTTAACCATAGCAATACTAGGTTCAACTTTAATTTTCTTAGAGGGTGTAGGTATTCTAGTATTACTCTTACGAACCACAATTGAAGATTTAGCATGATCCTTTATTCTAACAGGGAAAGGTAGTTTCTCAATATAAGCAGTAGGAACAACAGGATCAACATTATAAGTGATAGTCTTTTCTTCAAGTTTAATAGGTGCAACTACTTTTACTTCAATGGGAGGATTATATTTAAACCACTTCTCCTTAGGGAGATCAACATGAATAGCAAAGGATTCACAGAAAGAAGCTACTATCTCAGAGTCAAGTCCATATTTAGTGCTAAATTCACGAAAGGCATCGGTATCCATAAAAGATTTAACACAATCAAACTTTGGGGTTATACCTGACTCCTTACCTTCGTCGAGATCCCAATCTTCAGAGTTGTGTTTAGTTATCTCCAATAAATACCATTTGAATTCAATAGTCTTCATCATAAAAGAACCAATACAAGAAGTATCGAGCATGGAGTGATTATTGAGAGAAAGTCGAGCATAAAAATTTTGAATAATAATTTCTCTTCAGAGCTCATGATTGGGGCATGAATATAACATTGACTTAAGCCTCGCCCAAGCTTGAGCGATGCTTTCTCCTTCGCGAGGCAAAAAATTATATATATAATTACGATCACGATGAACAAGATGCATAGGATAAAACTTCTGATGAAATTCCAATTTCAATCGATTGTAGTTCAATGATCCCATATCATCACATAGCCTAAACCATGTCAATGCATTTCCCTTCAAAGATAAAGGGGAGACCTTCTTCTTGATAACATCCTCGGGCATACATGCAAGCTTAAATAATCCACAAACTTCATCCACATAGATTAGGTGCGAATCGGGATGTAATGTTCCATCACCTGTGAAAGGATTAGCTAGAAGTTTCTCTATCATACCCGAAGGAATTTCAAAGTAAACATTTTCAGTAAGTTCAGTAATGTGACGCCCCGAGACCGTTGCGCCAGGTGTCTTCCAGTTATTCGCTGTCATTGCCATGTCATTTGTTTGCGTGTTGCATCTTGTCATGTCATCATGTGCATTGCATCATCATGTTTCAAAACTTGCATCCGTCCGGGTTTCCCCCAGTTCTTTCTATTGTCCGTTCTGAGCCCAGACACACTTGCACGCAGTCGCGGCATGTCCGAAATATTATTTTATAAGTGGCCAAAAAATGTTACCGGGATGGGATGAGAGTTGACGTGTGGTCTTATTATAGTGTAGATAGACCGCCTGTCAAGTTTCATCGCGTTCGGAGTCCGTTTGACGCCCCAACGGATAACTATAGTGGCAATATAGCCGGTCTAACGTCGGACGTTTTTGGTCTCCGAAAACAGTCACCGGGCCTCCTTCTCTTCTCTTCTCTCAGCTCGAGACCGTCTACACAGCCCACTACCTACCGCCAGGGCCAACCTAACCTCTCTCGTCAGCCCGCGGCCCTCCCCTCGCGCACGTCCGGAAATTGGCCTGGACCCGGCCCGAGCAGTCGTCACCATTGTGTCCGGATCATCCCCAAACATCTACGAAACGTCTCCGTTTTCTTATTTGGGCTCCCTAGCCTATTTTTTCCCGACGATCCGTTTACGATCGAAGGGTTCCGTTAGCCCCTAACCTAACCCACCAGCGTATATAATGGGCAACCCTAGGAATTAGGGATCCTGTCCCATCCTTCCATCCATCCAATCCATCCCCGTCACCACTCTTCTTGTTTTCAGTGCCCAACCAACCACCAAGCCGATCCAATCCATCCCCGACCAACCTCACCGGCCTCTGCTCGATCCCTCTCCTTCCTGACACCATGGACATGCCGCCACCTGTAGCTTCCATGCCCCCATACCCGTGCAACAGCGAGCAGCGCCTGAGCTCGCCTCATCTCCGTGCCGCTGACGAGCTTCGTTCAAGTAGGAGCTCCTGCAAGACCCTAGGAACGAGACCCCATGCTCGGCTTCAACCAGATCGCGTCGCCGCCCTTGGCGTTTGCCGTCCGCCGCCGTTCTTCACCGGATCCGGCCATCCCAGACTCGCCGAACCTTGCGCCATCCGCGACCTCCCCATTTCGTCCCTTTCACCAGAGTTGCGCCAAGTCCGTCGCCAGCCACCGTATCGCCCTTGCTCCCTCGTCACCGGCAGATCCAGCAGATGTGCGTCGGTGAGCCACAGGCCGTCGTGCCCCGGCCAGGCCATGTCCCTGCTCCTTGTCCTCTCTCTCTCTTACATCTCCCTCTCTCTTTCTTTGAACCAGCAGCGCCATGGATGGCCACCGAAGGAGCCCGCCCCGGTCTCCAAACCCACACTCGTCGAAGCCGCGCCTCCTCGTGCCCTGCGCTTCAAGTTCCTCCCGCTGGAGCCCCGAGTCCTCCTCTGCCCTGTGCCAAGCCCCTGCTTCCTCTGCATCTCTGCGTCGCTGCCAGCCTACGCCTCCTCTCCATCGATACGCTCTTCCTCGCGCACGCGCCTTCGTTGACCGAGATGGCCAGATGCGTGGGCCGCCTCCGCGCATCTGACCCAGCGCCAGCTCGCGTCTGGGCCACGTCCCTTCGCCATTTACCGCGGCCTACCCCCCTCCTCCTCAAACGAGCCAAAGCCCATGGGTGAGGCCACCCACAACGCCCCTCTTTTGTTTTATTTCTGTTGTTGGGCCAGACAGTTTCGGCCCAGTGTATTTTTTTTTCAGATCTGCGAGTTTGTCTTTTTTAGAGACAGCAGTTTTGCAGAATGGCCCCTAAACTTCATGCATTTAATAACTTCACAACCGTGCATCGGATCTAAATAATTTATATATGAAAGTTGATTAGAATTTTGTCTAGTTTAATAATATTCAACTTTCATGCATGTTTGAAATATTTAAAATACTGTATGTGTAACTTTGTCCGTATGCCATGCTAAAATGCTTTAATTCATAACTAAATAACCGTAGCTCAGATTTTGATAAACTTTATATGTATATTGGGTAGAATTTTGCCTAGTTTAACATGGTGGCTTTACTTTGCATGTTTAACAACTCTAAAATTGTGTTTAGGGCAGAACAGCACCAAATCTAAAATATGCATATGGGGATTTACCGGAATTTGGTGTTCGTTGTTTCCGGCCTCATTTAAACTTGCCTAGATAGGTTGTTTTGCTTTTTTCTTCACCCCTTGCCATGCTAATCAACATTGAATATTGTTGAGTACATAAACGAGATAGAACTAAATAACTTGTTGTGGTGTTTCGTCAATTTGCAACTCGTTGCAGGTTGAGCTCCACTTAATTTGTAGGATTGTTTGTGCTTTTTGCCATGCCATGCTTCATTAAACCGCACATGCATCATACTTGATTGTGCATCATGCCATGTTCATGTCGTGGTTGTTTACTATGATGTTTGCTTCTTTCCGGTGTTGCTTCTTCGGGTTGGTTCCGATAACGTCGTGTGTGTGAGGATCTGGTCGACTATGTCCGTTTGACTTCTTCATGGACTCATTCTTCTTCCTTGCGGGATTTCAGGCAAGATGACCATACCCTCGAAATCACTTCTATCTTTGCTTGCGATACCTACCACTTGCTTATCATGCCTCCCATGTTGTTAAGCCAAGCCTCTAACCCACCTTGTCCTAGCAAACCGTTGTTTGGCTATGTTACCGCTTTGCTCGGCCCCTCTTATTGCGTTGTTAGTTGCAGGTGAAGATTGGAGCTTGTTCCATGTTGGAACATGGATATTTGTTGGGATATCACAATATCTCTTATTTATATAAATGCATCTATATACTTGGTAAAGGGTGGAAGGCTCGGCCTTATGCCTGGTGTTTTGTTCCACTCTTGCCGCCCTAGTTTCCGTCATAACGGTATTATGTTCCCGAATTTTGCGTTCCTTACACGGTTGGGTTATAATGGGAACCCCTTGACAGTTCGCTTTGAATAAAACTCCTCCAGCAAGGCCCAACCTTGGTTTTACCATTCGCCACCTAGCCTTTTTCCCTTGGGAGTCGCGCATCCCGAGGGTCATCTTTATTTTAACCCCGCGGGCCAGTGCTTGTCTAAGTGTTGGTCCAAACTAGAGCCCCTTGCAGCGCCACCTCGATGAAACTCGAGGGCTGGTTTTAGTTGTACGGATTGCTTATCCGGTGTTGCCCTGAGAACGAGATTTGTGCAGCTCCTATCGGGATGTCGGCGCATCAGGCGGTCTTGCTGGACTTGTTTTACCATTGTCGAGGATGTCTTGTAACCGGGATGCCGAGTCTGATCGGATTGTCTTGGGAGAAGGAATATCCTTTGTTGACCGTGAGAGCTTGTGATGGGCAAAGTTGGGACACCCCTGCAGGGATTTGAACTTTCGAAAGCCGTGCCCGCGGTTATGGGCAGATGGGAATTTGTTAATGTCCGGTTGTAGAAAACCTAAAGTTTATCTTAATTAAAATGCATCAACCGCGTGTGTAACCGTGATGGTCTCTTCTCGCCGGGGTCCGGGAAGTGAACACGGTGTTGAAGTTATGTTTGACGTAGGTTGTTCTAGGATCACTTCTTGATCATAGTTCATCGATCGTGCCTTTGCCTTCTCTTCTCGCTCGCATTTGCGTATGTTAGCCACCGTACATGCTAGTCGCTTGCTGCAGCTCCACCTCATACCTTTTACCCTTCCTATAAGCTTAAATAGTCTTGATCGCGAGGGTGTGAGATTGCTGAGTCCCCGTGACTCACAGATACTTCCAAAACCAGTGTGCAGGTGCCGATGAAACCGTGCAGGTGATGCAACTCAGCTCAAGGAGGAGCTCGATGAACATCTCGTTCATTGTGTTGTTTCGTTTCAGTTGATCAGTAGTGGAGCCCAGTTGGGACGATCGGTGATCTGTGTAGCATTTGGGGTAGTCTTCTTTTATTTTGGTTCTGTAGTCGGACCTTGAGTGTATCTGGATGATGTAATGTTTTATTCATGTATTGTGTGAAGTGGCGAGTGTAAGCCAGCTATGTATCTCTTTCCCTTATGTATTACATGGGTTGTGTGAAGCTTACCTCACTTGCGACATTGCTTTCATGCGGTTATGCCTCTAAGTCGTGCTTCGACATGTGGGAGATATAGCCGCATCGAGGGCGCTACAAGTTGGTAATCAGAGCCTTCCCCGACCTTAGGAGCCCCCTGCTTGATCGAATCGCTAGCGTTGTTGAGTCTAGAGAAATGTTTTGAGTCCTTTAGGATTATATATATCGGAGTGTTAGGAATTCTTTTTACTCCCCAGTCCCTTCGTCGCTCTGGTGAGACATCCTGATGTAGGGTCATGCGGGTATCTTGGAATCGTTTTGATGGTTTTGTGACGAGAACATTGTTCTTGGTGCCTCCTGTCATAGGGGTTATGGCAGTGTCCCGGGGAGTTGAGCTCTGAGGTGTTGTCGTCACAATTTTATCGTTGCAGTTCTGGAATACCTGAGTTTCGCCGACATCAAAAATCTCTTTTATGCAGTTGTTGGTGAGATAGCATCGACGCCACCCAGTACGGGGGCGGGAGTTCAGGAGTATTGCCATAACTCGTATAATGGATGCTTTTCGAAGGTTGAGGTAAACGATTTCCGAAGGTTTCTTGGTTATGTGTTGAACGATGGATATAGCTGGATGTAGGATTTGCTAGTTTTGGGTGAGATATTATGCTTCCCCTGTATCCCCAACACCTGATTGCATAACCGGAAAGTTTTGGGAGTTTATAAGTGGGAATTCAAGTAGATCTTAGGATATCTTTCCGACAGATGTATGATATGAAATTGGGGTTCGACGTCTAGTGGTCCACCTATCCACGGTTGGTTTTATAGTGGTCTCGTTGTGTCTTAAAGAGTCCTTGGCTATGCCGACTCGGGGACGCTTCGTATGTCATGTGCACTGCCTTGTACATGATGGTGCTATATGATCGAGCCCGTGTAGGCCCCACCACGAAAACTTCAGACGAAATCTCTATCATATGTTTGTTCTGGCTTATTCTGCAAGCCAATCCTTTTGTTTTGTTTTCATTCTGGTATTCGAGTTGCTTCGAAGTCAAGTGTTGATTCCAAACCTTCCCTAAGCGGTGTTCTCATACTTCTTTGTGGATGCTAATCCTTCTTGATCATCGAGTTTGTCATTTCAATTTCTTGTCAACCGGTGTGCTTCTCTTCAAGTGGATCCGATCATTTCAACATCCGCAAGATCAACTCAAGCTCTCTCAACGGTGTTTGTTTCATCCTTCCCAAGGTGCCTTTGTTTTCCCACGCTCCCACCCTTGGTTCTTCAAGGAGTCGGATTTCTTTATCGAGTATCCATCTTATTGATGTGAAGTGTCTCCATTCTTTTCCGTCAATGTCCTTATTCGGTGATTCTCATGAAGATCCTAACGAAACCTCAAGTTCATCATTATTCATTCTTTTCTTCTCTGGTGGATTAAAATCAAGCTTTGGTGTTGATCATATCCGTTTTCCTCGTTTCAAATACCTTCTCATGCTGGTGCACCTCATATTGTTTCACTTCTCGCTATTTAATTGTTCCGGAGTGCTCAAGATATCTCGAAGATTCGTGTTTTCCACTCTGCATTCGTTCAATATCTTTCGAGGTTGTTATCTCATTTAAGTCATTTAATTCAACCGGTGCAACCTCTCTTTTAAATCATTTCAACGGTGTTTCTTTTGAGTAGGCCCTAACCCACAGGTCTTTTCCTAGGATCTTACCTGA
This sequence comes from Triticum aestivum, assembly GCF_018294505.1. NCBI lineage: Eukaryota > Viridiplantae > Streptophyta > Magnoliopsida > Poales > Poaceae > Triticum > Triticum aestivum. The sequence goes on along the minus strand of NC_057812.1, from coordinate 562,858,094 downwards.
CTCTTCTTATTTTTCCAGAGCTTCTCAAATTCTCTCCAAAGTTTGACGTAAGAATGAACTGCCATCAGTCAAATGTTTTTCTCCAAGATCTTTCAAATTCTTTTCATCGTTGCCTCAACCTTTCCATTCTTCTTTCTGGTGTGCCTCAATAATTCTTGGTGGTGTTTCTCGTCGTCATTCTCAACATTTGAATACCGAAGAAGAGTTTTACCTCCATATCTTATCCGTTCTCTCAGATATTCATGATTCTAGCTTGTTTCCATCCCCTCTTAATTGTTTTGGTTATGAGAATTATTTTCACCCATCCGAAGCAATTCAGGAGTATTTTTTAGTTTGTTTATCCAGAGGCCATTGTCGGTGTCAAAACTGGCGGATCTCGGGTAGGGGGTCCCGAACTGTGCGTCTAGGCCGGATGGTAACAGGAGGCAGGGGACACGAAGTTTTACCCAGGTTCGGGCCCTCTTGATGGAGGTAAAACCCTGTTGGAAATATGCCCTAGAGGCAATAATAAAATGATTATTATATTTCCTTGTTCATGATAATTGTCTATTATTCATGCTATAATTGTATTATCCGGAAATCGTAATACATGTGTGAATACATAGACCACAATGTGTCCCTAGTGAGCCTCTAGTTGACTAGCTCGTTGATCAATAGATAGTCATGGTTTCCTGGCTATGGACATGGGGATGTCATTGATAATGGGATCACATCATTAGGAGAATGATGTGATGGACAAGACCCAAACCTAAGCATAGCACAAAGATCGTGTAGTTCGTTTGCTATAGCTTTTCTGGATGTCAGGTATCATTTCCTTAGACCATGAGATTGTGCAACTCCCGAATACCGTAGGAGTGCCTTGGGTGTGCCAAATGTCACAACGTAACTGGGTGACTATAAAGGTACATTACAGGTATCTCCGAAAGTGTCTGTTGGGTTGGCACAAATCGAGACTGGGATTTGTCACTCCGTATGACGGAGAGGTATCTCTGGGCCCACTCGGTAATGCATCATCATAATGAGCTCAATGTGATCAAGTGGTTGATCACGGGATCATGCATTACGGTACAAGTAAAGTGACTTGCCGGTAACGAGACTGAACAAGGTATTGGGATACCGACGATCGAGTCTCGGGCAAGTAACGTACCGATTGACAAAGGGAATTGAGTACGGGATTGATTAGGTCCTCGACATCGTGGTTCATCCGATGAGATCTTCGAGGAGCATGTGGGAGCCAACATGGGTATCCAGATCCCGCTGTTGGTTATTGACCTGAGAGTCGTCTCGGTCATGTCTGCTTGTCTCCCGAACCCGTAGGGTCTACACACTTAAGGTTCGGTGACGCTAGGGTTGTATAGATATGAGTATGCAGTAATCCGAAAGTTGTTCGGAGTCCCGGATGAGATCCTGGACGTCACGAGGAGTTCCGGAATTGTCCGGAGGTGAAGAATTATATATAGGAAGTGTAGTTTCGGCCATCGGGAAAGTTTCGGGGTCACCGGTATTGTACCGGGACCACCGGATGGGTCCCGGGGGTCCATCGGGTGGGGCTACCCATCCCAGAGGGTCCCATGGGCTGAAGTGGGGAGGGGAACCAGCCCATAGTGGGCTGGTGCGCCCCCCCCCCTTGGGCCCCCCATGCGCCTAGGGTTGGGAACCCTAGGGGAGGGGGCGCCTCCACTTGCCTTGGGGGGTACTCCACCCCCTTGGCCGCCGCCCCCCCCCCCTAGGAGATCCCATCTCCTAGGGCCGGCGCACCCCCTAGGGGGCCTATATAAAGGGGGGAGGGAGGGCAGCCGCACCTCAAGCCTTGGCGCCTCCCTCTCCCCTGCTACACCTCTCCCTCTCGGAGAAGCTCGGCGAAGCCCTGCTGCGTTCACTGCTGCATCCACCACCACGCCGTCGTGCTACTGGATCTTCATCAACCTCTCCTTCCCCCTTGCTGGATCAAGAAGGAGGAGACGTCATTCGCTCCATACGTGTGTTGAACGCGGAGGTGCCGTCCGTTCAGCACTTGGTCATCGGTGATTTGGATCACGGCGAGTACGACTCCATCATCCCCGTTCTCTTGAACGCTTCCGCGCGCGATCTACAAGGGTATGTAGATGCACTCTCCTCTCGTTGTTAGTTGACTCCATAGATTGATCTTGGTGAAACATAGGAATTTTTTTTGTTTTCTGCTACGATCCCCAATAGTGGCATCATGAGCTAGGTCTATGCGTAGTTACTATGCACGAGTAGAACACAATGTAGTTGTGGGCATCGATATTGTCAATTTGCTTGCCGCTACTAGTCTTATCTTGATTCGACGGCATCGTGGGATGAAGCGGCCCAGACCAACCTTACACGTACGCTTACGTGAGACCGGTTCCACCGATTGACATGCACTAGTTGCATAAGGTGGCTGCCGGGTGTCTGTCTCTCCCACTTTAGTCGGATCGGATTCGATGAATAGGGTCCTTATGAAGGGTAAATAGAAATTGGCAATTCACGTTGTGGTTTTGGCGTAGGTAAGAAACGTTCTTGCTAGAAACCTATAGCAGCCACGTAAAAACTTGCAACAACAATTAGAGGACGTCTAACTTCTTTTTGTAGTAAGTGTTTTGTGATGTGATATGGCCAAAAGTTGTGATGAATGATGAATGATATATGTGATGTATGAGATTGATCATGTTCTTGTAATAGGGATCACGACTTGCATGTCGATGAGTATGACAACCGGCAGGAGCCATAGGAGTTGTCTTTATTTATTTATGACCTGCGTGTCAACATAAACGTCATGTAATTACTTTACTTTATTGCTAAAGCATTAGCCATAGTAGTAGAAGTAATAGTTGGCGAGCAACTTCATGGAGACACGATGATGGAGATCATGATGATGGAGATCATGGTGTCATGCCGGTGACAAGATGATCATGGAGCCCCAAGATGGAGATCAAAGGAGCTATATGATATTGGCCATATCATGTCACTATTATTTGATTGCATGTGATGTTTATCATGTTTTTGCATCTTGTTTACTTAAAACGACGGTAGTAAATAAGATGATCCCTCGTAATAATTTCAAGAAAGTGTTCCCCCTAACTGTGCGCCGTTGCGATAGTTCGTTGTTTCGAAGCACCACGTGATGATCGGGTGTGATAGATTCCAACGTTCACATACAACGGGTGTAAGACAGATTTACACATGCAATACACTTAGGTTGACTTGATGAGCCTAGCATGTACAGACATAGCCTCGGAACACAGAAGACCGAAAGGTCGAGCATGAGTCATATAGAAGATACAATCAACATGAAGATGTTCACCGATGTTGACTAGTTCATCTCACGTGATGATCGGACACGACCTAGTCAACTCGGATCATGTTATACTTAGATGACTGGAGGGATGTTTATCTAAGTGGGAGTTCATTGAATAATTTGATTAGATGAACTTAATTATCATGAACTTAGTATAAAATCTTTACAATATGTCTTGTAGATCAAATGGCCAACGTTGTCCTCAACTTCAACGCGTTCCTAGAGAAAACCAAGCTGAAAGACGATGGCAGCAACTATACGGACTGGGTCCGGAACCTGAGGATCATCCTCATAGCTGCCAAGAAAGATTATGTCCTAGAAGCACCGCTAGGTGACGCACCCGTCCCACAGAACCAAGACGTTATGAACGCTTGGCAGACACGTGCTGATGATTACTCCCTCGTTCAGTGCGGCATGCTTTACAGCTTAGAACCGGGGCTCCAAAAGCGTTTTGAGCGACACGGAGCATATGAGATGTTCGAAGAGCTGAAAATGGTTTTCCAAGCTCATGCCCGGGTCGAGAGATATGAAGTCTCCGACAAGTTCTTCAGCTGTAAGATGGAGGAAAATAGTTCTGTCAGTGAGCACATACTCAAAATGTCTGGGTTGCATAACCGCTTGACTCAGCTGGGAGTTAATCTCCCGGATGACGCGGTCATTGACAGAATCCTTCAGTGGCTTCCACCAAGCTACAAGAGCTTTGTGATGAACTTCAATATGCAGGGGATGGAAAAGACCATTCCTGAAGTATTTGCAATGCTGAAATCAGCAGAGGTAGAAGTCAAAAAGGAACATCAAGTATTGATGGTGAATAAAACCACTAAGTTCAAGAAAGGCAAGGGTAAGAAGAACTTCAAGAAGGACGGCAAGGGAGTTACCGCGCCCGGTAAGCAAGCTGCCGGGAAGAAGCCAAAGAATGGACCCAAGCCTGAGACTGAGTGCTTTTATTGCATGGGAAGTGGTCAATGGAAGCGGAACTGCCCCAAATACTTAGCAGACAAGAAGGCCGGCATCACAAAAGGTATATGTGATATACATGTAATTGATGTGTACCTTACCAGTACTCGTAGTAGCTCCTGGGTATTTGATACCGGTGCGGTTGCTCACATTTGTAACTCAAAGCAGGAGCTGCGGAATAAGCGGAGACTGGCGAAGGACGAGGTGACGATGCGCGTCGGGAATGGTTCCAAGGTCGATGTGATCGCCGTCGGCACGCTACCTCTACATTTACCTATGGGATTAGTTTTAAACCTCAATAATTGTTATTTAGTGCCAGCTTTGAGCATGAACATTGTGTCAGGATCTCGTTTAATACGAGATGGCTACTCATTTAAATCTGGGAATAATGGTTGTTCTATTTATATGAGAGATATGTTTTATGGTGATGCTCCGATGGTGAATGGTTTATTCTTAATGAATCTCGAGAGTAATGCTACACATATTCATAGTGTGAATACCAAAAGATGTAAGGTTGATAATGATAGTCCCACATACTTGTGGCACTGCTGCCTTGGTCACATAGGTGTCAAACGCATGAAGAAACTCCATGCAGATGGACTTTTAGAGTCTCTTGATTACGAATCATTTGACACGCGCGAACCATGCCTCATGGGTAAAATGACCAAGACTCCGTTCTCAGGAACAATGGAGCGAGCAACCAACTTATTGGAAATCATACATACTAATGTGTGCGGCCCAATGAGTGTTGAGGCTCGCGGTGGCTATCGTTATGTTCTCACCCTCACTGATGACTTGAGTAGATATGGGTATGTCTACTTAATGATACACAAGTCTGAGACCTTTGAAAAGTTCAAGGAATTTCAGAGTGAGGTTGAGAATCAACGTGATAGGAAAATCAAGTTCTTGCGATCAGATCGTGGGGGAGAATACTTGAGTCAAGAATTTGGCACACACTTAAGAAAATGTGGAATAGTTTCACAACTCACGCCGCCTGGAACACCTCAGCGTAATGGTGTGTCTAAACGTCGTAATCGCACTCTATTAGATATGGTGCGATCTATGATGTCTCTTACCGATTTACCGCTATCATTTTGGGGTTATGCTTTAGAGACTGCCGCATTCACTTTAAATAGGGCTCCGTCGAAATCCGTTGAGACGACACCGTATGAATTATGGTTTGGGAAGAAACCTAAGCTGTCGTTTCTAAAAGTTTGGGGATGCGATGCTTATGTCAAGAAACTTCAACCTGAAAAGCTCGAACCCAAGTCAGAAAAATGCGTCTTCATAGGATACCCTAAAGAAACTGTTGGGTATACCTTCTACCTCAGATCCGAAGGCAAGATCTTTGTTGCCAAGAATGGGTCCTTTCTAGAGAAAGAGTTTCTCTCGAAAGAAATAAGTGGAAGGAAGGTAGAACTTGATGAAGTATTACCTCTTGAACCGGTAAGTGGCGCAGCTCAAGAAAATGTTCCTGAGGTGCCTGCACCGACTAGAGAGGAAGTTGTTGATGATGATCATGAAACTTCAGATCAAGTTGCTGCTGAACTTCGTAGGTCCACAAGGACACGTTCTACACCAGAGTGGTACGGCAACCCTGTCTTGGAAATCATGTTGTTAGACAACGGTGAACCTTCGAACTATGAAGAAGCGATGGCGGGCCCGGATTCCGAAAAATGGCTAGAAGCCATGAAATCCGAGATAGGATCCATGTATGAAAACGAAGTATGGACTTTGACTGACTTGCCCGTTGATCGGCGAGCCATAGAAAATAAATGGATCTTTAAGAAGAAGACACACGCGGATGGTAATGTGACCATCTATAAAGCTCGGCTTGTCGCTAAGGGTTATCGACAAGTTCAGGGGGTTGACTACGATGAGACTTTCTCACCCGTAGCGAAGCTAAAGTCCATCTGAATCATGTTAGCAATTGCCACATTCTATGATTATGAGATATGGCAAATGGACGTCAAAACGGCATTCCTTAATGGTTTCCTTAAGGAAGAATTGTATATGATGCAGCCGGAAGGTTTTGTCGATCCTAAGAATGTTGACAAGGTCTGCAAGCTCCAACGCTCGATTATGGGCTGGTGCAAGCATCTCGGAGTTGGAACATTCGCTTTGATGAGATGATCAAAGCGTTTGGGTTTATGCAGACTTATGGAGAAGCCTGCATTTACAAGAAAGTGAGTGGGAGCTCTGTAGCATTTCTCATATTGTATGTGGATGACATACTGTTGATGGGAAATGATATAGAATTCTTGGAAAGCATAAAGGCCTATTTGAACAAGTGTTTTTCAATGAAGGACCTTGGAGAAGCTGCTTATATATTAGGCATCAAGATCTATAGAGATAGATCGAGATGCCTCATTGGTCTTTCACAGAGTACGTACCTTGACAAGATATTGAAGAAGTTCAAAATGGATCAGTCAAAGAAGGGGTGCTTGCCTGTATTGCAAGGTACGAGATTGAGCTTGGCTCAATGCCCGACCACGGCGGAAGATAGAGAAAAGATGAGTGTCGTCCCCTATGCCTCGGCCATAGGGTCTATCATGTATGCTATGCTGTGTACCAGACCTGATTTAAACCTTGCCGTGAGTTTGGTAGGAAGGTACCAAAGTAATCCCGGCATGGAACACTGGATAGCGGTCAAAAATATCCTGAAGTACCTGAAAAGGACTAAGGAAATGTTTCTCATTTATGGAGGTGACGAAGAGCTCGTCGTAAAGGGTTACGTTGATGCTAGCTTCGACACAGATCTAGATGACTCTAAGTCACAAACCGGATACATGTATATTTTGAATGGTGGGGCAGTAAGCTGGTGCAGTTTGTGACGCCCCGAGACCGATGTGCCAGTTGTCGTCCAGTTATTCGTTGTTGTTGCCATGTCATTTGCTTGCGTGTCACATCTTGCCATGTCATCATGTGCATTGCATCATCATGTTTTCAAAACTTGCATCCGTCCCGGTCTCCTGGTTCTCTCCGTTGTCCGTTCTGAGCCCAGGTACACTTGCACGCGCCCGCGGCATGTCCGAAATATTATTTTATAAGTGGCCGGAAAATGTTCTCAGAATGGGATGAAAGTTGGCGTGCGGTGTTTTTATGTTGTAGGTAGGCCGCCTCTCAATTTTCATCGCATTCGGAGTTCGTTTGACGCCCCAACGATTAACTATAGCGGCAGTATAGCCGGTCTAACGTCGGACGTTTTCGGTCTCCGGAAACAGTCGCCGGGCCTCCCTCTCTTGTCTCCTCTCAGCTCGAGACCGTCTACACAGCCCACGACCTACCGCCAGGTCCAACCTAACCTCTCTCGTCACAGTGCACCGACCCCTCGCGCGCGCGTCCACAATCTGTCCCGAACCTGACCCGGACTGTCGCCACCGTTGTGTCTGGAACATCTACAAAACGTCTCCGTTTTGTTAATTGGACTTCTTAGTCTATTTTTTTCTTGACCGCCCGATTATGATCGGACGGACCGATACCCGCCTAACCTAATCCAATAACGTATATAAGTGGGCAACCCTAAATTTTAGGCGACTTGTCTCATCCATCATCCTGGCCGCCGCCACCTGCCTGCCTTCTCTTTCCTCGGGATCTCACCCGATCCAATCCACCAACCAGCTCTCCCCCATGTTCCTCCTGGATCCTCATCACTCACAGCCTCCAACAGCCATCGACCGAGCCAGTCGAGGGCCTCGTCCCCGAGCCGAGCTCCATGGAAGAGGTGCAACGCTCCGTCCTTTGCTGCCTTGCATCCGAGCACCTGCCGCATCGAGCTCCCGCATAAGCTCCTCCGTCATGGACGCCGGGTCCCAAGGGCGTGCCTCTCCTCCTCCTTCATCACGTCGCCTTGCCACTCCAGCAACCAGGTCATGCCACCGCTCCCTGTCTCCTCCTCCTCCTCTCTTTTTCCTGCTCTCTCTCCCGAGCTCACCTCTCTCTCCCTCTTGTTCTGCAGGACGCCAAATTGTTGCCGGAGCCATAAACAACGCGCCAAGTCCCGCCGCCGGCAGCGCCCCGGCCGTCCTCGTCCATGCGCTCGAGACAGCGAGCTAGGACCTTGCTGCGTCCCTGGTCTCCTCCGAGCGCCGCCCCTTTGCGTTCTCCATCGCGGTCGAGCCGCCCAAGTCCCAGGACGCCATGGTCGGCCTCCTCTGTTCGATCCCCATGGCGCCTCGACCTCCTCTCCAGCCGCGCGCTAAAACCAGTTCCTCTTCGCCTAGATCCGCCGCCCCGCTCTGTTCTTCGCCGTTTGCCGCTAGGACCTGCGCCGTCGGAGTCATCCTCCTCGCCTGCAACCATGGCAGCACCAAGCTCCTGTGTCCGTGGCCACTGCCTCGACTGCCTCCTGTTCGTCGGGAGAGGAAGAACGCCTCGAGCGTTGACTACGTCCACCTCCTTGCTAGGCCCAACACGCTCCTCCTTGCCCCTGTCAGCCCAAGATGCAAGCCGGCTTGTTGGCCCAATGTGAGATTTCCGCCCAGCCCTTGGACCGTGCATGGTTGGGCCAGCTAGATACGGCCCGCTATGTTTTTTTCATGTCCAGCGATTTTAGTAATTATCCAGATGCTGCCTGTTTTGCAGAAAAGCCCCTAAACTTTATGCATTAATAACTTCACAACCGAGCATCGGATTAAAACAAACTTTATATGTAAAATGTCTAGAATTTTGTGTAGTTTCATAATATGTCATTTTCATCCATGTTTGAAATGTTTAAAATGCTGTTTGTTTAAATTTGCTTAAATAACTTGCTAAAATGCTTTATTTCATAACTATTTAACCGTAACTCTGAATTTAACAAACTTTATATGTAAATGGGGTGGAAAATGCCTAGTTTAACATGGTGGCCTCACTTTGCATGTTTAACAACTATAAAATATGGTTTAGGGCAGAACAGTACCATAACCAAAATATGCTCATGAGGATTTTCCGGATTTATTGTTCGTTGTTTCCGGACCCATTTAAATTGTTTGGATAGTATAGTTTTATTATGCTTCACCCTCTTGCCATGTTAATCAACATTTAATCTTGTTGGGTACATAAACGAGAGAGAGCTAAATAAGTCATGTGGTGTTTTCTTCAATATGCAACTCCGTTGCATATTGAGCTCCACTTAATTTGTAGTTTTGTTTGTGCACTTTGCCATGCCATGCCTCTTTAAACCGGACATGCATCATACTTGGTTGCGCATCGTGCCATGCTTATGTGTTGTTTGTTTACTATGTTGTGTGCTTCTTTCCGGTGTTGCTTCTTCGGCTTGGTTCCAGTAATGTCGTGATTGTGAGGATCCGTTCGACTTCGCCCGTGTGTCTTCTTCATGGACTCGTTCTTCTTCCTTGCGGGATTTCAGGCAAGATGACCATACCCTCGAAATCACTTCTATCTTTGCTTGCTTAGTTGCTCGCTCTTTTGCTATGCCTATGCTGCGATACCTACCACTTGCTCATCATGCCACCCATATTGTTGAACCAAGCCTCTAACCCACCTTGTCCTAGCAAACCGTTGATTGGCTATGTTACCGCTTCGCTCAGCCCCTCTTATAGCATTGTTAGTTGCAGGTGAAGATTGAAGTTTGTCCCTTGTTGGGACATGGAGATGTTGTTCCTTGTTGGAACATGTTTACTTGTTGGGATATCACAATATATCTTATTTAATTAATGCATCTATATACTTGGTAAAGGGTGGAAGGCTCGGCCTTATGCCTGGTGTTTTGTTCCACTCTTGCCGCCCTAGCTTCCGTCATATTGGTGTTATGTTTCTGGATTTTGCGTTCCTTACGCGGTTGGGTTATAATGGGAACCCCTTGATAGTTCGCCTTGATTAAAGCTTTTCCAGCAATGCCCAACCTTGGTTTTACCATTTGCCGCCTAGCCTTTTCTTTTCCCTTGGGAGTCGCGCTCCTGAGGGTCATCATTATTTTACCCCCCCCCCCCGAGCCAGTGCTCCTCTGAGTATTGGTCCAACCTGTCAGCTGCCAGTGGCCACCAGGGGCAACTCTGGGCTGGCCTACCCGTACCTAAGACAATCTGAGTGTGCCCTGAGAACGAGATATGTGCAGCTCCCATCGGGATTTGTCGGCACATTCGGGCGGTGTTGCTGGATTGGTTTTAACTTGTCGAAGTGTCTTGAAGAACCGGGATACCGAGTCTGATCGGAATGTCTCGGAAGGAGGTCTATTCCTTCGTTGACCGTGAGAGCTTGTGATGGGCTAAGTTGGGACACCCCTGCAGGGATTTGAACTTTCGAAAGCCGTGCCTGCGGTTATGGGCAGATGGGAATTTGTTAATGTCCGGTTGTAGATAACTTGAACCTTAACTTAATAAAAATACATCAACCGCGTGTGTAACCGTGATGGTCTCTTCTCGGCGGAGTCCGGGAAGTGAACACGGTGTTGGAGTTATGCTTGACGTAGGTTGTTTTAGGATCACTTCTTGATCATAATTTTATCGACCGTGCTTTGCCTTCTCTTCTCGCTCTCATTTGCGTATGTTAGCCACCATATATGCTAGTCGCTTGCTGCAGGTCCACCTCATACCTTTTACCTTACCCATAAGCTTAAATAGTCTTGATCATGAGGGTGCGAGATTGCTGAGTCCCTGTGGCTCACAGATACTTCCAAAACCAGTTTGCAGGTGCCGATGTTACAGAGCAGGTGACGCAACCAAGCTCAAGGAGGAGCTCGATGAAGATCTTGTCCTTTGTGTTGTTTCGTTCTAGTTGATCAGTAGTGGAGCCCAGTTGGGGTCGATCGGGGACCTTTGTCACTTTTGGGGTTCTTCTTTTATTTTGGTTCTGTAGTCGGACCATGAGTGTATTTGGATGATGTAATGTTTTATTCATGTAATTGTGTGAAGTGGCGATTGTAAGCCAACTATGTATCTTTCCCTTATCTACTACATGGGTTGTGTGAAGATTACCTCACTTGCGACATTGCTTTCAATGCGGTTATGCCTCTAAGTCGTGCTTCGACACGTGGGAGATATAGCTGCATCGAGGGCGTTACAACTTGGTATCAGAGCCTTCCCCGACCTTAGGAGCCCCATTGCTTGATCATTTTTAGCGGCCGAGTTGTGTCTAGAAAAATGTTTTGAGTCATCTAGGAATTATATATCGGAGAGTTTAGGAATTCTTTTTACTTCCCAGTCTCCTCATCGCTCTGGTAAGGCATCCTAACGTAGAGTTTTGACTCTTCTCTTCTCAAATTTCACTAAAAAAAATTTTAGGATCACGCGGGTATCTTGGAATCGTTCCGATGGTTTTGTGACGAGAACATTGTCTTGGTGCCTCCTGTCAGGGGTTTTGTGGCAGTGTCCCGGGCAGTTGAGCTCCAAGGTGTTGTCATCATAATTTTATCGTTACGGTTCTAGAATACCTGAGATTAGTTTCACCGACATCGAAGATCTCTTTTATGTAGTTGTTGGTGAGATAACCTCGACGCCACCCAGTACTAGGGCGGGAGTTCGGGAGTATTGCCATAACTCGTATAACGGATGCTTTTTGAAGGTTGAGGTAGACGATTTCCGAAGGTTTCTTGGTTATGTGTTGAAGGATGGATACAGCTGGATGTAGGATTTGCTAGTTTTGGGTGAGATATTATGCTTCCCCTGTATCCCCAACACCTGATTGCATAACCGGAAAGGTTCGGGAGTTTCATAGGTGGGAATTCAAGTAGCTCTTAGGATATCTTTCCGACAGATGTACGATATGAAATTGGGGTTCGACGTCTAGTGGTCCGCCTATTCATGGTCGGTTTTACAGTGGTCTGTAGGATCGAAAGTATGTCTAGAGGGGGGTGATTAGACTACTTGACCAAATAAAAACTTAACCTTTTCCCAATTTTAGTTCTTTGCAGATTTTAGCTATTGTAGGACAAGTCAAGCAATCATCACACAATTCAAGCAAGCATGCAAAGAGTATATTGGCAGCGGAAAGTAAAGCATGCAACTTGCAAGAATGTAAAGGGAAGGGTTTGGAGAATTCAAACGCAATTGGAGACAAGGATGTTTTTCCCGTGGTTCGGATAGGTGGTGCTATCCTACATCCACGTTGATGGAGACTTCAACCCACGAAGGGTAACGGTCGCGCGAGTCCACGGAGGGCTCCACCCACGAAGGGTAATGGTTGCGCGAGTCCACCGAGGGCTCCACCCACGAAGGGTCCACGAAGAAGCAACCACCCACGAAGGGTCCACGAAGAAGCAACCTTGTCTATCCCACCATGGCCATCGCCCACGAAGGACTTGCCTCACTAGTGGTAGATCTTCACGAAGTAGGCGATCTCCTTGCCCTTACAAACTCCTTGGTTCAACTCCACAATCTTGTCGGAGGCTCCCAAGTGACACCTAGCCAATCTAGGAGACACCACTCTCCAATAAGTAACAAATGGTGTGTTGATGATGAACTCCTTGCTCTTGTGCTTCAAATGATAGTCTCCCCAACACTCAACTCTCTCTCATAGGATTTGGATTTTGTGGAAAGAAGATTTGAGTGGAAAGCAACTTGGGGAAGGCTAGAGATCAAGATTCATATGGTAGGAATGGAATATCTTGGTCTCAACACATGAGTAGGTGGTTCTCTCTCAGAACATATGAGTTGGAATTGTGTATGTCTTCTGATAGCTCTCTTCACGAATGAAGAGGAGGTGGAGGGGTATATATAGCCTCCACATAAAATCCAACCGTTACACATAGTTTTCCAATCTCGGTGGGACCGAATCAACAAACTCGGTCGGACTGAAAAGGTAAACCTAGTGACCGTTAGAGATTTTCGGTGGGACTGACATGCAACTCGGTAGGACCGATATGGTTAGGGTTTGGGCATAACGTAATCACGGTGAGACCGATTACACAAACTCGGTGAGACCGAGTTTGGTAATAAGCTAACTAGAGAGTTGGTCAGGTAAACTCGGTGGGACCGATTTGCTCTTTCGGTGAGACCGAAAAGTTACAAAAAGGAAACAAAGAGTTTACACTGCAATCTCGGTGGGACCGATTCGCTCTTTCAGTGAGACCGAAAAGTTACGAAAGGGAAACAGAGAGTTTGCAATCCCATCTCGGTGAGACCGAGATCCCTATCGGTAGAACCGAATTGCTAGGGTTTGGCAGTGGCTTATGACAAGTGAAACTCGGTGGCGCCGGATAGAAAGAATCGGTAGGACCGAGTTTGGCTTAGGGTTTAGGTCATATGTGGATATGGGAAAGTAGTTGAGGGTTTTGGAGCATATCACTAAGCACATGAAGCAAGAGGCTCATTAAGCAACACCTCATCCCTCCTTGATAGTATTGGCTTTTCCTAAAGACTCAATGTGATCTTGGATCACTAAAATATAAAATGAAGAGTCTTGAGCTTTTGAGCTTGAGCCAATCCTTTGTCCTTAGCATTTTGAGGGTTCCACTTTCACATCCATGCCATGCCAATCATTGAGCTTTCCTGAAATAGTCATCTTGGAATAGCATTAGCTCAATGAGCTATATGTTGTTATGAATTACCAAAACCACCTAGGGATAGTTGCACTTTCAATCTCCCCCTTTTTGGTAATTGATGACAACATATAGATCAAAGCTTCGACAAATGATAATAAGCATGAAATATATCATCGCTTTGAGAAGTATGTGACAAGTAAGAGCTCCCCCTAAATTTGTGCATATTTAAAATTTTCTTTGGACTGCAAATGCACAAAGAGTTAGAGTCATGGGTTACTCTTCCATGTCACATACATCTTGGTGGAGCGCTTAAAATGATAAGAATGAAATACATGCACTCATCACCAAGAATAGTGAATGATCACATAAGATAGATAAGATGATAATATTAAGCAAACATTAAGTGTAGCTTATGATCAAACACATGATCATCAATGTCTCACGAGCAATGACATAGTATCTCACACAAAAGCAAACAAAGTTCGAAAAACCACCAAATAAAACAAGAGAGAATAAAAGCAACACTCTCTCTCGAAGCCTATGATCTATACATTTTCTCCCCCTTTGGCAACAAGTTACCAAAAAGTTCCTAGAAAATGCATAGTGCTAAGTCGACACTCACGCTTGATCTTCAGGTGGTGGTGGAGTCTGGAGCACTCCAAGGACGAAGCCTTCTGTAGACGTGGTCGGAGTCGAGGCTGAAGTGGACGCTGGAGCTGGTGGAACTGAGGCTGTAGCTGGTGCAGACGTGGTGGCTCTGGGCTCAGCAACTGGCACTGCAGACGACCTCGGACCTCGTGGCACTCTGGCAAAGGCATCAGTTGTAGTCTTGCCTCTCCTCTCCTGCATGTCATCCTGGAGCTGCTCCACTCCAGTCTGAATCTCTGTCACTTTGACATCCAAGTCATAGAACTTTTGTTCCATGATCCTCTCTAAGCTTGCCTGGTTCTGAGTTAGGGTGGCTAGTCCTTTCTCAATCCGCAGGGTGGATGCAATCAAGTAACCAAGCTGCTCTTGTTTGGTTTTCAGGAAATATTCAGATGCCTCCTCCTGAGTAGGCATCTTGGCAGCTTTCTCCTTCCTCGCCTTCTCCTTCTTGGCTTGTGCTTGGGCAGATGATGGCTCATTCTCAGTCATGACCACTTGATTATCTTCAAAGTCTGGACGGATGGGCAGGTGTTCCTTGTCCAATAAGTATATGCTCGTGCCCATCTTAGAGTTGATGAGCTCCTGAATCTGTGGGGCATATCCACAGCTCCTCTTCTGGTCTGCTGCTGTCCTCTTGATTGTTTCAATCATAAGGCTCATGACTTTGAATTTCTGTGGCACGTCAAAGATATGAAGCAAGTTGATCGCGTGGCCCCTGATCATCTTGTGATCTCCAGACTTGGGCAATAGGGTGTGCCTAAGAATCCAGTTGATGGTTGGCAGCCCTGACAGAAGATAGTGTACTGAGCCAAACTTGAACGTATCAAGTGCTTCATTTGGAATCTCCTTGTACATGTTTGACATTGAGTTGTGGTCCATCTTCTTCTTGGCATAAATGTCCAAGTCATCGTCATGCTCTTCTGGGGCATTAATAAGCTGAGCCCATTCAGCAACTATAGACTGGTACCTCGTACCCTCTGACATCCATACAATCCTGCCATCTGGATAGAAATGTGCCGTGGAGTAGAATTGCATAATAAGTTCCTTGTTCCACTTTGTGAGCTTCTGCCCAACAAAGTCTGCTACTCCACAAGCATTGAAGCTGTCTTGCACTCCAGGATAGTGCTCTTCATTGTCCTTGATGTACTCCCAATCAACCCATCTCATGTCACAAACTATGGGCTTCTTGTCCAACAAAACTGTCTCATAGAAGTCCTGTTGTTCCTTAGTGTGAAACATGTAATCAACAGCAGTTCTTCTCCTTGAAGCATACGGATCTGCTTCTCTCCACTTCCTCAGCCCTGAGTCTCTTCTGAGCTTCATGTCATCAGCCACAGGATGAGCATCATTGTGGTCTGGGATCTTGGGCTTGAGCTTTCTCAGAACATGCTCTTCATCATCTTCTTCAACAGCTTCAGGCACTGGGGCCTTGTTCTTTTCAGTTGCAGGTATGCTCCTCGTATTTCTCTTTGGAGCTATCTTGACCTTTGATGCAGCCTTGGGTGCTTCCTTGGGCTTATATGCAGTAGCCCCTGATTTGATAGCATCACTCATTAGCTTGGGTGCCTTAGGTGCTGGTGCAGCAACCTCTTCTTCTTCCTCTTCTTCCATGATGGAAGCCTTTCCAAGCACTCTGGCTATGGTCTTCTTGACCCTTTCCTTCCTTTTCTTTCCTTCAGCAGCAACTGGCTCTATGGTTGCAGGCTTTTCAGGAATCTGAGTTGAGGCTCTGGCCTTTGGCATAGGCTGCCTACCTGCTGGCCTTTTGATTTTCAATCCTGGCTTTGTGCCTTGAGCTGAGCCATGTTCCTTCTCGAGCACTACTCTCTTTGAAGTTGCTTCCTCTTCTGCCACATAGTCCTCATCCTCTGATTCTGAGGTTCTCTTCTTCCTTTGTCTTGTGGCAGCTTTTGGCAGATTGCTAGGGGTGCTCTTGCTGCCTTCATCTAAAGAACTTGAGGGACTAGTGCCCTCACTCATCTGCACTGGCTGTTCTGACATGTTCTGGCTATCACTTTGGTCTGACATGATGAACAAGCTGACTGCTGACCCTGTGAATAGTTTATAGATGAGGTAGAGTGGATGAGCATCACAAAATGCAGAGATTTTTGCAAAAGAATAATTCAAAAACTTAGTTTTAGTTTCCCACTGAAAGCATCTCAGATCTACCGATTTCTAAACTCGGTGATACCGAAGCAGTTTTGGCACCTAAACTAGTGAACTCGGTCAGACCGAGTCACAGTTCGGTGGCACCGAGACTGCTAGGGTTTCACAGAGTTCCAAAATCGGTCACACCGATAAGTAATTCTCGGTCAGACCGAGTCTCACTTGTGCAATGGCATAAGCCAAATCGGTGGGACCGAGTTTTTCAGCTCGGTGGGTCCGAGATGGTTTCGGTGGAAACCTAACCCTAAAATTTTCGAATTAAACCTAATCTACGAGTTCATTGACTAGATAGAAGTTTAACAAACATGGCAAGAATCATGATGATCACAATGTGCTAAGAATCGGATTGGGGAATAGCACAAAGATCGAGTCCATACCCTAGTTCGGCGGAGACTCGCTACGGCGGCAACGGCGGGGTTGAATTTCCGTTGACGGCGACGGAGACCAGCGACTGGAGGCGGCTGGCGGCGAGGAGACGATCCGGAGACCAAGTTGGCAGAGCAGGCTATCGCGTGG
The DNA here is from genome assembly GCF_018294505.1 of Triticum aestivum. Taxonomy (NCBI): domain Eukaryota; kingdom Viridiplantae; phylum Streptophyta; class Magnoliopsida; order Poales; family Poaceae; genus Triticum; species Triticum aestivum. The sequence continues at coordinate 562,841,085 of NC_057812.1, read as the reverse complement.
GCGAAGGGGTTCGAAGAAATTTCCAAAATTTTTCCCGTGACTATATATAGCCCGACCCTGTCGGTGTTACCGAGTGGAACAACTCGGTGGCACCAAGACGCAAAACTGTATACAGTTGTTGCAACTCGGTGTGACCGAATGGTTCAAATCGGTTGCACCGAGATCGAAAACCTAGATCAACTTAATGATCTCGGTAGGACCGAAAGTAGGGTATCGGTCAGACCGAGAATCATAAAGAGGTTTTGGAAGTTTAAGTCTATGACGAATCGGGGACTCCGAGCGCTCCTCACACAGAGTGGTTCGAATCTGACTTGATCAAATTTTGTGATGTAGCATGAATAGAGTTTGAGACGAGAAAAGCATAGATAGCTAGAGGAGGTTCTTAGGCATTCTTGTCCATCCACTTGGCAAAAGGAAATAAAACCAAACAATCAAAACAACAAGTGGATGTCCTCGAATGAGTAAAATATGCAACCAGCATGCTCACACAATAAGATGGCAAATGAAATATGTGACAAGGCACGCACAACCAATTCTAGCATCTATCAAGCAATTTGCGATGACAAGGTCATCTATATATGAGTATATTGACTTACGAGTCAAGTGAGAACACTTGATAATAGGTCATACTCATCGTTTAAGCTCAAGTGGGGTTACCACTTTTACATAAAGCATTGTTGTGTTCACATCTTTAGAGTTGCTTTAGCTCAAGTCTTAGAGTAAAGCTCCTCCTAGATGTGATATCCCCCCTTAGAGGGATGAACTAACCTCGGGTTTTGTCGATGATGACTTCATGTAGATGTTGAAGATGTGGATGCTCAATGTTGATGTAGATCACTTGGAGCTATCCATTTGAGTGAATTGCACTTTCAATACCTACATGGGTTAGTCCCACAAGGAACAAACAAGGATATCCATATACATAGAGTGATGCACACACAAGATGATGTCCATGAAAACTTTTAGGTTACCTTGTCCCTTGTCTTACCAACAAGAGGGTTTGTGACTCCTTGAACTAGTGCAAGATGTGGAAGTTGATTGCACTTGTTCTTGCCAAAATGATAAGAGTGAAGTATGTTGGCGGAGTCACCCTCAAGAACTCTCTAGTTCTTCTTCTTTTGGATCCACACCATCTTGATGGGAATCCTTGGAGTTGTAGTCGTACTTGATGAAGTGGAACTTGAAGTAGTCTTGGGAATCCACTTGACTAAGGTCTTAGGAGCTTCTTCAAATGCATCAATTTCCTCTTGAAGCTTGTCCTTGCCTTTTTGCTTGTAGTCTTGTGGTGGAAGATCATCTTGAGCTTGTGTCCCCTTGAAAGAAGTATCATACTTCTCTTGTTGAGGAACAAACTTTGTCTTGGGGTATTGATCTTCTTCCCACTCAACTCCATTGGCATTGAACTTTCGTTCAAAACCAACACCTTGATTCTTCTGGTGCATTCCTTGCTTGCGCACAATTTCCTCGAATTGCTTACTCCCGGCAAGGCTTTTGTACACTCCTTTCTCTATAATTCCCTTCAATAAGCTATTTTCTTGCTCAAGTGTAACTTGGCTAAGAGAATCATTAGTGGAATCAAGAGAACTACTAGAAGCAACAATATTGGATTTAGCATGATCATTGTTACTGCTAGAGGAAGAATATTTCTTGTTCTTGTTACTAGACTTGACTTGTGGCATGTAAGTGGATAAGAGTAAACGCTTGGCAATGTAAGAAGAACTTTTCTTGCGGAGATCATCATTGATTGCTTTTAAGAACTCATGCTCTTGCTCAAGATTGAACTTTTCAAAGCGTAATTTCTCATGAGCTCTTAAAAGTTCTCGATGATCTTCGAAGATAGTTTCATGAGCTAACTTAAGAGTGTTTAGTTCTTTAGTTAGAGCATCAATCTTCTCCTTATCATTGTCATTCGTTTTATCTTGATTAGCATGATTAATTGACGGTTCATCATAGTATTCATCACTAGAGTTGTCAACAAGCAAATCATCACCTAACAAGTCATCTTCATCACTATTGAAATCAACATACTCTGGGTGTGTTACCTTAGGACCTTTGGCCATGAAGCATCTTCCAATTCCTTCATTTGGTGAGTCAAATATGTCGTAGGAGTTGGTTGACACAAGTGCTAGACCGGCAACACCTTCATCTTGAGTATCTTCGGAGTCGGAGTGATAACTTCTCTCGGAGTGGCTGTCGGAGTCGGAGCCGGATACCCATTCACCAACATGAGCTTGATGTCTTCATTTTGTGTAGCTCCTTGATGATTTTTCCTTCCTTTCTGAATCCTTGCTTCTCCGTGAGTATCTTCGATCATAACGATCATCTCTACTCCTTCTCTCTCTTGGTGGTGATTCTTTGCTTCTTCTTTTTGGAGAATCTTCTCTTCTCTTGTAGGGAGCCGTACACTCATTGGAATAGTGTCCGGGTCTTCCACAACTGTAGCTGTTTCGCTCTCGACTAGAAGATCTTTTGTCATTGTAGGACCTTGACTTGAAGCTTCTATCTTTGCTTCTACTCTTGTAGAACTTGTTGAAGTTCTTCACCATTAAGCTCAATTCTTCATTGAAGTTTTGTTTCTCACTTGATGATGTAGGGGCTTCACATGAGGCTTTGTAGGCACCACTTGATTTGTTGTGAAGTTCCTCTTTATCCTTAAGTGACATCTCATGAGCAACAATTTTCCAATCACCTCCGTTGGCTTGAGATCTTTGTAATTGGGCATCATTTGGATCAATGTGCACACGGTATCATATTTTCCATCCAAGGCTCGTAGAATCTTCTTGATGATGAATCTATCGGTCATCTCTTCACTTCCTAAGCCGGCAATCTCATTTGTGATGAGAGCAAGCCTAGAGTACATTTCAGCGACACCTTCACCATCCTTCATTTTGAACTTGTCAAGTTGACTTTGAAGCACATCCAACTTGGATTCCTTGACGGAGTCGGTGCCTTCGTGCATATCAATCAAAGTGTCCCAAATTTCCTTTGCATTCTCAAGATGGATGATTTTGTTGAATTCTTCGGGGCACAATCCGTTGAAGAGAATATCACAAGCTTGAGCATTGTATTGCAACATCTTCAACTCATCCGCGGTAGCTTCATGGTTTGGTTCTTTCCCATCAAAGAAGTCACCTTGCAAACCAACACACACAATAGCCCAAACGGCGGGGTTATGTCCAAGAATATGCATTTTCATTTTATGCTTCCAACTAGCAAAAATAGTACCATCAAAGTAAGGACCTCTACGGTGATAATTTCCCTCACTAGACGCCATACTCTCCTAGGTTGTGAAACCGAGGCTATGACCACCAAAACCTATGGAGATCAAAGCAAATGGAGACCAAAGCTCTGATACCACTTGTAGGATCGAAAGTATGTCTAGAGGGGGGGTGATTAGACTACTTGACCAAATAAAAACTTAACCTTTTCCCAATTTTAGTTCTTGGCAGATTTTAGCTATTGTAGGACAAGTCAAGCAATCATCACACAATTCAAGCAAGCATGCAAAGAGTATATTGGCAGCGGAAAGTAAAGCATGCAACTTGCAAGAATGTAAAGGGAAGGGTTTGGAGAATTCAAACGCAATTGGAGACACGGATGTTTTTCCCGTGGTTCGGATAGGTGGTGCTATCCTACATCCACGTTGATGGAGACTTCAACCCACGAAGGGTAACGGTCGCGCGAGTCCACTGAGGGCTCCACCCACGAAGGGTAATGGTTGCGCGAGTCCACGGAGGGCTCCACCCATGAAGGGTCCATGAAGAAGCAACCACCCACGAAGGGTCCACGAAGAAGTAACCTTGTCTATCCCACCATGGCCATCGCCCACGAAGGACTTGCCTCACTAGAGGTATATCTTCATGAAGTAGGCGATCTCCTTGCCCTTACAAACTCCTTGGTTCAACTCCACAATCTTGTCAGAGGCTCCCAAGTGACACCTAGCCAATCTAGGAGACACCACTCTCCAAGAAGTAACAAATGGTGTGTTGATGATGAACTCCTTGCTCTTGTGCTTCAAATGATAGTCTCCCCAACACTCAACTCTCTCTCATAGGATTTGGATTTTGTGGAAAGAAGATTTGAGTGGAAAGCAACTTGGGGAAGGCTAGAGATCAAGATTCATATGGTAGGAATGGAATATCTTGGTCTCAACACATGAGTAGGTGGTTCTCTCTCAGAACATATGAGTTGGAATTGTGTATGTGTTCTGATAGCTCTCTCCACGAATGAAGAGGAGGTGGAGGGGTATATATAGCCTCCACACAAAATCCAACCGTTACACACAGTTTTCCAATCTCGGTGGGACCGAATCAACAAACTCGGTCGGACCGAAAAGGTAAACCTAGTGACAGTTAGAGATTTTCGGTGGGACTGACATGCAACTCGGTAGGACCGATATGGTTAGGGTTTGGGCATAACGTAATCACGGTGAGACCGATTACACAAACTCGGTGAGACCGAGTTTGGTAATAAGCTAACCAGAGAGTTGGTCAGGTAAACTCGGTGGGACCGATTTGCTCTTTTGGTGAGACCGAAAAGTTACAAAAAGGAAACAAAGAGTTTACACTACAATCTCGGTGGGACCGATTCGCTCTTTCGGTGAGACCGAAAAGTTACGAAAGGGAAACAGAGAGTTTGCAATCCCATCTTGGTGAGACTGAGATCCCTATCGGTAGAACCGAATTGCTAGGGTTTGGCAGTGGCTTATGACAAGTGAAACTCGGTGGTGCCGGATAGAAAGAATCGGTAGGACCGAGTTTGGCTTAGGGTTTAGGTCATATGTGGATATGGGAAAGTAGTTGAGGGTTTTGGAGCATATCACTAAGCACATGAAGCAAGAGGCTCATTAAGCAACACATCATCCCTGCTTGATAGTATTGGCTTTTCCTAAAGACTCAATGTGATCTTGGATCACTAAAATATAAAATGAAGAGTCTTGAGCTTTTGAGCTTGAGCCAATCCTTTGTCCTTAGCATTTTGAGGGTTCCACTTTCACATCCATGCCATGCCAATCATTGAGCTTTCCTGAAATAGTCATCTTGGAATAGAATTAGCTCAATGAGCTATATGTTGTTATGAATTACCAAAACCACCTAGGGATAGTTGCACTTTCATGGTCTCGTTGTGTCTTAAAGAGTCCTTGGCTATGCCGACTCGGGGACGCTTCGTATGTCATGTGCACTGCCTTGTACATGATGGTGTTGTACGATCGAGCCCGTGTAGGCCCCACCACGAAAACTTCGGACGAAATCTCTATCATATGTTTGTTCTGACTTATTCTGCAAGCCAATCTTTTGTTTTTGTTTGGAGTTGTGGTATTCGAGTTGCTTCAATGTCAAGTGTTGATTCCATACCTTCCTCAAATGGTGTTCTCATACTCCGATGTGGATACCAATCCTTCTTGATCATCAAGATTGTCTCGTCAATCCTTTTCACCGGCGTGTTTCTCTTCAAGTGGATCCGATCATTCCAATATTAGCAAGATCTATTACTAGTTCTCAACGGTGTTGTTTTCATCCATCTCCAAGTTGCTTTTGTTTTTCCCGCCCACCCACCCCTTTTTCTTCAAGGACTCAGATTTCTTATTCAAGTATCCTTCTATTGATGGGAAGCGTCTCCATTTCTTTTTCCGTTAATGTTCTTATCCGGTGATTCTCATGAAGATTTTAACGGAGCTTCAAGTTCGTCACTCTTCACTCATTTTCTTCTCCGGTGGATTCAATTCAAGCTTTGTTGATCATATTCCTTTCCTCATTTCAAGGCTTTCTCATGCCGGCGCAATTCTTAATCATTCACCTCTCGATATCCTATTGTCTCAGAGTGCTCAAGATATCTTAGAAGGCTCGTCTTTTCATTCAAGATCAGTTCGACCTATTTTGAGGTTGTTATCTCATTCAATCCATTTAATTCAACCAGTGCAACCTCTCTTTTAAATCATTTCAACGGTGCTTCTCTTGAGTGGGCCCTAACCCACAGGTCTTTTCCCAGGATCTTACCTGACTCTTCCAATCTTCCCGGAGCTATCCTCATATTTCTTTTCAAAGTTTGACATAAGAATGAGTTATCATCAGTCAAATGCTTTTCTCCAAGATCTTTCAAATTTTTTCATCATTGGCTCTACCTTTTCTATTATTCATTCTGGAGTGTCTATTTCCATCGTAATTCGCAGATTTTGAAGACAGAAGAAGATTTTCCCTCCAAATCATATCCGTTCTCTCAAGATTCATGGTGCTAGCTTGTTGCCATCCTCTCATAATTATTTTCGATTGTGAGAATCCTTTTTCACCCATCAGGGGATATTCAAGGGTATTTTCAGTTCGATTATCCAGAGCCCATCATTTCAGAAGACTTGTTCATTCTCAGCTTTCAGCTCTCGTTCCCCAAATCTCATCGGTGCATCGTTCAAATATCCTCTAATCAGTTCATGATCTCTTCGTTCTTTTGTATCTAAACTCTCTCATGTATCTTCGTTCATTTGCTAATTCTTCTCGGTGTTCCTTTATCTACCCTTAGGTCATTTTAATTCTTACGGTGGTTCGTTCAAGAGTTTTCTTCCTTCGTGTATCATATCTATGCATTCGTGCTTTTCAAATTCTACCGGTGGATCGTTGAAGACTTTCTCAAGTTTGCGCTATATCTCGCTTAATCCTTTCTACGAGAATAAGTAGTATGCCAATTCCATTGATTGTCATCAATTTAATTGGTGAAGGATAAGCATAATGTAATTCTTATTCTTGTTTCATCCAAGTGATTAATTCCTTATTCCGGAGGCTCACAAAATTCTTGATCTCAATTGTTTCATCTTCTATTTTCCCGGAGTTCCTACCTCTCGCAATTATATCACCACGGTGATCCATCTAATCATTGCAAGGCTTCAACCTTATTCTTTTCATCCTTCATTTCGTTTGATCATTCTTTTATTACCGGAGTTCTTTATGGAGGCTACATGATGGTTCACAAAGGATGTAATTCCTTCTCGAGGTGTTCATCGAGATTCTTTTCTAAGGAACTCAAGTTTGCTTCATCTTGTAATCCGGAGTGCAATTCTTCCTTCCGTATCAATAGAGGTGGTATTATGTCATTCTTGATAATTTGAGTTCATGTTTCATGATTCACATGTTGTCAAGGATGAGATATTTTACATCCATCAATCTCGTCAATTGAGTTATCTTGGGTTATATTTCACCTAAAACTTTCCCTAAGGATTGTTGCTAATTATGGTGCTTATAAATGATCCAAGATCTTCTTTATCCTCCCAGTGGAAATATCTTTCTCGCCAATTTGTTCATACCAATCCAATTCTTTTCCCGCGAGTGGCAGGTTGTCACCTCTTAATTGAGATGTATTCCATAAGACCATATCAAGCATATTCTTTTCGTTGTTGGTGTTCCAACAACTCCGTTCGACCCTTCTCCTAAAGATGCCTTTTCAAACTGTTTTGTGGCAGAACTTGGCATTTTCTTCTCCATTCTCCTATTTCTATTATCTATCTTCTATTCTTTCGTTCCGGAGGCATTGCGATGTTGTTATTTTCACCCATCATCTCGTTTTGTCAAAGATCATGTTCTTTTCATGCCTATCCATTTAACTGGAGTGTTGTGCCCTTCTGTTCAAGTTCTTTTCGTCTTATCAAGTTTCATATCTCTTTCTACCGGAGTGATGTCCGAATTTGTTCTTCCTTGTCCCTCTTTTCTAGCGGAGTGTTTTTCAACTTCGTGCATCTCCGTTGTATTCTTTTCTCGAAATGGCTTAACCTCTCAAGGTTCTTTGGTTTCTCTCGTTTGTCAAAGAAGCAACTTAGTCTTACCTCTTCTCTTTCTCTTTCGTTTTTCACTATGGTGCCATTCTAGATCTCGGGACGAGATCCTCTCGTAGTGGTGGAGTGTTGTGACGCCCCGAGACCGATGTGCCAGTTGTCGTCCAGTTATTCGTTGTTGTTGCCATGTCATTTGCTTGCGTGTCGCATCTTGCCATCTCATCATGTGCATTGCATCATCATGTTTTCAAAACTTGCATCCGTCCCGGTCTCCTGGTTCTCTCCGTTGTCCGTTCTGAGCCCAGGTACACTTGCACGCGCCCGCGGCATGTGCGAAATATTATTTTATAAGTGGCCGGAAAATGTTCTCAGAATGGGATGAAAGTTGGCGTGCGGTGTTTTTATGCTGTAGGTAGGCCGCCTGTCAATTTTTGTCGCATTCGGAGTTCGTTTGATGCCCCAACGATTAACTATAGCGGCAGTATAGCCGGTCTAACGTCGGACGTTTTCGGTCTCCGGAAACAGTCGTCGGGCCTCCGTCTCTTCTCTCCTCTCAGCTCGAGACCGTCTACACATCCCACGACCTACCGCCAGGTCCAACCTAACCTCTCTCGTCACAGTGCACCGACCCCTCGCGCGCGCGTCCGAAATCTGTCCCGGACCCGACCCGGACTGTCGCCACCGTTGTGTCCGGAACATCCCCAAACATCTACAAAACGTCTCCGTTTTGTTAATTGGACTTCATAGTCTATTTTTTTCTTGACCGCCCGATTATGATCGGACGGACCGAATACCCCCTAACCTAATTCAATAACGTATATAAGTGGGCAACCCTAAATTTTAGGCGACTTGTCTCATCCATCATCCTGGCTGCCGCCACCTGCCTGCCTTCTCTTTCCTCGGGATCTCACCCGATCCAATCCACCAACCAGCGCTCCCCCATGTTCCTCCTCGATCCTCATCACTCACAGCCTCCAACACCCATCGACCGAGCCAGTCGAGGGCCTCGTCCCCAAGCCGAGCTCCATGGAAGAGGTGTAGCACTCCGTCCTTCGCTGCCTTGAGTCCGAGCACCTGCCGCATCGAGCTCCCGCAGAAGCTCCTCCGTCATGGACGCCGGGTCCCAAGGGCGTGCCTCTCCTCCTCCTTCATCCCATCGCCTCGCCGCTCCAGCAACCGGGTCATGCCACCGCTCCACGTCTCCTCCTCCTCCTCTCTTTTTCCTGCTCTCTCTCCCGAGCTCACCTCTCTCTCCCTCTTGTTCTGCAGGACGCCAAATTGTTGCCGAAGCTATAAACAACGCGCCAAGTCCCGCCGCCGGCAGCGCCCCGGCCGTCCTCGTCCATGCGCTCGAGATAGCGAGCTAGGACCTCGTTGCGTCCCTGGTCTCCTCCGAGCGCCGCCCCTTTGCGTTCTCCATCGCGGTCGAGCCGCCCAAGTCCTAGGACGCCATGGTCGGCCTCCTCTGTTCGATCCCCATGGCGCCTCGACCTCCTCTCCAGTCGCGCGCTAAAACCAGTTCATCTTCGCCCAGATCCGCCGCCCTGCTCTGTTCTTCGCCGTTTGCCGCTAGGACGTGCGCCGCCGGAGTCATCCTCCTCGCCTGCAACCACGGCAGCACCAAGCTTCTGTGCCCACGGCCCCTGCCTCGACCGCCTCCTGTTCGTCGGGAGAGGATGAACGCCTCGAGCGTTGACTGCGTCCACCTCCTCGCTAGGCCCAACACGCTCCTCCTTGCCCCTGTCAGCCCAAGATGCAAGCCGGCCTGTTGGCCCAATGTGAGATTTCCGCCCAGCCCTTGGACCGTGCATGGTTGGGCCAGCTAGATACGGCCCGTTATGTTTTTTCCTGTCCAGTGATTTTAGTAATTATCCAGATGCTGCCTGTTTTGCAGAAAAGCCCCTAAACTTCATACATTTAATAACTTCACAACCGAGCATCGGATTAAAACAAACTTTATATGTAAAATGTCTAGAATTTTGTGTAGTTTCATAATATGTCGTTTTCATCCATGTTTAAAATGTTGTTTGTTTAAATTTGCTTAAATAACTTGCTAAAATGCTTTATTTCATAACTATTTAACCGTAACTCTGAATTTAACAAACTTTATATGTAAATGGGGTGGAAAATGTCTACTTTAACATGGTGGCCTCACTTTGCATGTTTAACAACTATAAAATATGGTTTGGGGCAGAACAGTACCATAACCAAAATATGCTCATGAGGATTTTCCGGATTTGTTGTTCGTTGTTTCCGGACCCATTTAAATTGTTTAGATAGTATAGTTTTATTATGCTTCACCCTCTTGCCATGTTAATCAACATTTAATCTTGTTGGGTACATAAAAGAGAGAGAGCTAAATAAGTCATGTGGTGTTTTCTTCAATATGCAACTCCGTTGCATATTGAGCTCCACTTAATTTGTAGTTTTGTTTGTGCACTTTGCCATGCCATGCCTCTTTAAACCGGACATGCATCATACTTGGTTGCGCATCGTGCCATGCTTATGTGTTGTTTGTTTACTATGTTGTGTGCTTCTTTTCGGTGTTGCTTCTTCGGGTTGGTTCCGGTAACATCGTGATTATGAGGATCCGTTTGACTTCGCCCGTGTGTCTTCTTCGTTGACTCGTTCTTCTTCCTTGTGGGATTTCAGGCAAGATGACCATACCCTCGAAATCACTTCTATCTTTGCTTGCTTAGTTGCTCGCTCTTTTGCTATGCCTATGCTGCGATACCTACCACTTGCTCATCATGCCACCCATATTGTTGAACCAAGCCTCTAACCCACCTTGTCCTAGCAAACCGTTGATTGGCTATGTTACCGCTTCGCTCAGCCCCTCTTATAGCGTTGTTAGTTGCAGGTGAAGATTGAAGTTTGTTCCTTGTTGGGACATGGAGATGTTGTTCCTTGTTGGAACATGTTTACTTGTTGGGATATCACAATATATCTTATTTAATTAATGCATCTATATACTTGGTAAAGGGTGGAAGGCTCGGCCTTATGTCTGGTGTTTTGTTCCACTCTTGCCGCCCTAGCTTCCGTCATATCGGTGTTATGTTCCTAGATTTTGCGTTCCTTACGTGGTTGGGTTATAATGGGAACCCCTTGATAGTTCGCCTTGATTAAAGCTTTTCCAGCAATGCCCAACCTTGGTTTTACCATTTGCCACCTAGCCTTTTCTTTTCCCTTGGGAGTCGCGCTCCTGAGGGTCATCATTATTTTACCCCC